>NC_089320.1:7953439-8205939 GCF_036669915.1 Pocillopora verrucosa | reverse complement strand
CAAGTCAACTGTTGCTTGGACATGATTATAAAGGTCATTATTGTCCTGGGTGGTCGCATAAGGGGGATGGTATATGACAGCCAGTAGTACTTACGAAACTGACCTGGGGAGCCGGCGGGGTCTGAGCTGTAACCATAGGCATTCCAAAACATTTCCGGGGTTCACAAACTGAGAAAGCGACTTACAGCGAATGGTACTATTCACGTACACAGCAAGACCGCCACCACAAGACACTGATCGATCTTTCCGAAAGACCATGAAATCACTCATAGCAATCGCCGAGACTCTGTTACACAGATGACGTCAGCATTGTTTTGGCGAGCGACACACTCGAGTTCATCGACTTTACAAGTCAAAGAACGTGTGTTAGAGATAAGAAGGGATGGAATAGATGCTTTAGGATGAAAACGCCCGAGCATTGTTGACATCAGAATGCAAATGAGACCTGTTCAAACAGTTCAAATTTTCCCACCATCTTTGAGATCTTAAGTCTTGGTGTTCTTTCACTCGCTTTCCTGATCTCTTTCCACGATATCTGAAAATATCGTTATCCTTTAGGACAGCTATAAGCGTCGTATCAATGATCACGTGTCTTCAAAACCTTTTAAGCTGGTCCCTAGAGTATTGTAGTGAAACTTGAATCTGGCG
Source organism: Pocillopora verrucosa (assembly GCF_036669915.1). Classification (NCBI taxonomy): domain Eukaryota; kingdom Metazoa; phylum Cnidaria; class Anthozoa; order Scleractinia; family Pocilloporidae; genus Pocillopora; species Pocillopora verrucosa. The sequence continues at coordinate 8,205,291 of NC_089320.1, read as the reverse complement.
AATATGTAAATTTCCATTGGAGACATGGTTTCTTGGGTATGACAGTGGGAGTTCATTTGTGAGAATTGCCATCGATTTTGTCCTCTTTGATACAGTCATTTCCTTTTTCTTCCTTGGTCTGCTCATTTTCAATGTTCCCAGTTCCTTTGTTGACTTTCTTTTCGTTCACAGAGTGACCAACACCCCTCACACTTTTCCTCATTTTTGACCTTTTTAGCATTTCCTTGTCAGAGTGTTTTCTAAATTTTGACATCTCATAGGCTGGATGTGACGCAAAAGGTTTAGGGCAAGAATCTACTCTCAGCTCACTAAAATTATGAAAAAATTCATGGTCAATCGGTTCATTCTTTTATGAACAGCAGTTTCTTGAATATGAATGACACTTGATTTCTTCTCACATTTGCTGATAAAAGGCATCTTTTATTTTCAAGAATAGCTCTTTTTCCCTTTGTCAATTGTGACATTTTGGCGGGCAGGTTAATATAAGTCAATATCCGTATGTGGTTGTACAAATCTTGTCTCTGTTAGTTTTATGAGGTTGTCTTTATTTTCGCAGTTTCATTATAACTATGATGGAGATAATTGTCTTCTCAAGTTTGTGATGTTCAAATATCCTAAACACGCTTTGTTATAAAATGCAAACTGCATGTTTTTTCTGTAGAAGTGAGAAATTTTATCGCCCTTAACTCCTGACTTTTAGCATGCCACGTATTTCTAAGGAGAAATGAGTGGACCTATTGAACCATGCGAGAAAAGCATCATGCCTTTTTCAGTTCCTTGTTACTTGTGCACAAAGAAGTTTAAAACAAGTGATTCATTGTGAACACATTCTGTTTTGAGGCACAAACAGAGAAACATTGACATTGTGCAATTTTTGGATGGGTCTGGTAATCCGTGTGAACAGCCAAAAGCAGCTGCACTCACTGAAGAGGAACTTGAAGATTATTTCAAATGGCTTGGGGTCCTGTTGGAGTGAATCAATGGATCACTGGTAAGGGATCATCCAGATAAATTCCTACCCTTCAATATGTTTATTCTGTTCGACTTGATAATTTTTTTCTTTCCTTGAAAGGAAAATGGTGTCATGTTGACTGCCCTCAAGTAAGGCAGAAGTACTTCGCTTACATGCTCCATTGCCTAGGAAACTCTATGCTGGACAGTGTGTGTGTGATGTTCCCCACCTCTGTCGGCTGATTTTCAAAAGAAAGGCATGGTGCTTCTCATACAAAATTTTCAATGAGGAAACTTTTGAGTGAGTTCTAGAGGAGCCAAACCATTGACCTTAGCGCCCGACGAGTTCTCCTTGTCCACTTTTTTGGGCATTGAAAGTACGATTTGGCCAAAAAATGTCCCCATAAAGTGCGTGGCCAAAATGATCACATTACATAGCTGTGATGTAGAAAACTGTGAAGACACATTGGTAACTAGAATAGAGCAAGAAGAAATCTAGAGGAAAGGACGGTTGTATTGTGTGGCTGGGGTGCCAACTGATGGTAGCTACAAGATTAATACACATGTACCAAGTATTTTTAAACGCTACATCAAAAGGATGTAGCTGTATGGCCAAAATGGACATGTTTTTACTCTTCAAAGTCATCTGCCTTATGCTCCGTTCTGGTTTCAAAGACGGCTGTTACTAACACATGCCACTAGCCAAATCAGGGGAAGATAACCAATGGATTCAGTCAAAAAGAATACCGATTAAGGGGCCTGTTCCCACACTGAACACAATTGTTCAACATTCTTTTCAGCTGGCATTCCACAAGCAAAGAACGGCAAGCTCCTTATTGTTGTTTATTTCACACTAGAGAAGTACTTATATTCCTTGTCTTTCCACATGACTACATTTGTGCTTTTCTTATTGTATGAAAATCAAACCACTTGTTGTCTCTATCATATTTTAATAACAGAACTACATCATTTTTAGTAAAGTTCAAGCCCTTTCCTGAACTGACCAATATCCTATTGCGTGAACAGTGCGAAACCTCTGGCGGATGCTGAAATAAACACAAGCTCAAAGCAACTGTGTATTCTCTTTTCCTAGGTTTCTGAAAATCTATCCCACAAACCATCAATTCTCCCTGCTCATAAGAAACTAAAAGAAGCAACAGCAGCAAAGTCATTGTGATAACAGTACTGCAATAAGGTAAATAAAGAAATACCAGTTTTATTGAATTAGATGGTAGTAAGATCAAGTGCTGTGTGAAAGTCGATGCATATGAATTATTCATTTACTCATTAGGCGAGATGGGTCATGTAGCAATGCTGCACTTAAACTAAAGAAGTTTTTCTTTACTAAAATCACTTTTTGAGATTAACTTGAATCAGATTACTATAAACTCACTCTCTGTTTGACCAGCTCGATGACAATAGCCTCTGCCTTTGCACTCTCTGAGGAAAGGAGCAACTTACAGTGAAAGTGCCCTATGACTTCTTGGCAAAAAATCATCGTGCCTTGTGATACAGCTGATTTTTTTGTCAAAAGTTGGCTTTTGGTTTGCTAAGAGAATTGTTCTACAGCAACGAAACTTTAGAGCACTGAGCGAGGGGAACCTTCGCCACACTCAGTGCAAAAGAATGAAACGTTATGGCAATAGAAATGAACACTCCCATTCTTAACATGATTTTGCCATAGAGAACAAAACACAAATGCAACAAACTAATTCAGTAACGGGAGTTTTTTGTTCTAGTCTTGACCTGAAAACCGCAGGTGAGAAACCGTCTTAGTCTTCATTGAAATCTTCGTTTGATGCCTGCGGTTCTCATTCATAGGGCTGAATCATGCTCTCAACTTCCATTTCTTCTTTGCTACTTGAGTATGATGTATCACAACTCTTGGTAGAACTTGATGAAGGTAAGTATACATTGTTATTGGTCATAAATTCAAGAGCATTTCCACGATGATTGATACAAAATTACAAGAGATACAAAATTACAAGAGATGTGAGAGATTTGTAAGTGTCAACTGAGAGTTTTCACAGTTTTCTACGTCGTCACTTGCTAATAATATGTCTTTATTCCATCATAAGATAAAACTACATATCTTATGTTACAATGAATTGAAAAAACTACAGAAATCTACATACATATTATGAATTAAAAAGTATATCATTACAATAAATGGAGCTTAAATATCAACCTATTTACAAATGTGTTCATAAAGCGCTGTGTATTAATTTTCGGGCGCGCGCAGCCTTTTTTCCTGAGATTGTGTAGATATGTCTTTTGGACAGGAATGATATCTTTCAGGGGGTGGCAATCCGTTGATTTTAGTTTCTTCAAAATATTTCTGTCTTGTTTGTTTAAAAGGTTCTTGATAAAAACTGGGAATGAGATAAAACCGCGTTCATGACATCGGTCTAAAAATTTTTGTACAACCGTAAGATCGGACTCAGATGCCCCATAGACTGAAAGTGCATAGCTAAAATTAGCCAAAACAATCGATATAAAAAGATGATCAATCTCTGCCTGAGAGTAATGTTCCTTTCTCAATGTTCGTAGGACGTGTAAACACTTGTTTGCTTTGACAAGCTTAGTTCTTACATGCTCATCAAATTTTCCATCACTCTGTAAAGTTACTCCTAATAAAACGAAGCTATTACATTGGGGAATATTATTAATTGGAGAGTAGAGTACATTATGATTTTTCTTTCTAACAACCAGCTCTTTACATTTGCAAGGGTTGCAGACCATTCTATTGTCTTTACACCATGTTAAGAACTGTCCTACTAAGTCGGCAGACGGGTCACTATTCCTAGTGATAGGCGAAAGAATAGTGGAATCATCGGCATATTTAAAAAGCACAGGGCAACCATTAAAAAAAAAATCTGCTACTTCGTTACCAGTCCATGGGACACTTTTAAGACAGAATAAGAGCACTTCAGGGCCCAAAAAAACGTGTTTTGGGCTTTTTGAAATTTTTCTTCAATCAGAATTGGTTTGTACATATGATAAACTAAATATTTACAAAAAATAGTCTCTTGTCATAGGCACTTTAACAGGGTGACACCAATTACTTTGAAATGATCTCCCTTGTGGTCCTTTAAAAACAAAATTGATAATAAACTACAAAAATGATGATAACAAGCCTATTTACAAATAGTAATCATAATAAAAGACCTTTAAAATTCTTGTATTCTCCCTCCCTAGTGGCCTTCTAAAAGCAAAATTGATAATAATAAAATTACAACAATCATGATAAAAAGCCTATTTACAAATAGTAACTATCATAAAAGTTCTTAAAAATTCTAGAGGTTGAAAAAAAGAAAACATTGGCAAAAAAGGAATCCAATCTACAATGATATTTAAAAAGCACAGATTTTTAAAAATCAGAATAACTTTTTAACTTTAAAATTGTCCACTGTATAGTTTGAGGCAGTGCTATTAGTCAGTGTTGTCTTCATTAAGCTAATAGAGGTGGTTGGTTGTAAGTTAAGAGCATTTAGTTCTGTAATAGTAGAATAAAAGAATGTTCTCCTTATGCTTCAGTTCTGCGTTTGGGTAAGCGGTATAATGTAGAGTACTTGCATTCAAACTGGAGTCCAAAGTTGCAATTAAGTATTTTGGTGCTTTTCCATAAATAACTTTCTTTAAAAGGTGGAATTTATTGAGCTCGAAAAGTTGATCAACCGGTAGCCACTTAAGCTTTTTAAAATTATCATAAGATCGTGCATCCCGAGGACTATCCAAAATAAATTGTGCACAGCATTTTTGAAGTTTAAACAGTTCATCCAAGTTTGTTTGGCTACAGTTGCTCCAAACAGTTCAGCAATAATTAAAGAGCAGTTTGATACTTGCGTTGTAGAGAAGCAATTGATATTTGGTTGATATATATTTCCAAGCTCTTGCTAAAATTGCAATTCCTTGAAGTAGTTTTCGACGCAGTGTGTCGATGTGTTCATTCCAGATGAGTTGACTATCAATATACACTCCTAAGACACGTTCTGACTCAACCTTAGTGAGTTGCATGCCATCAACTGAAAGGTCAAGAGATTGTTTTGCTGAATTTGCAATTTTTTGTCTGGTCTAGGTTATACTGTACTTTGTCTTTGCTGGATGCATTTTCATTTTATTTTCCTTTGCCCACATCGATACTGCATCAATGTCAAGTTTAATTTTCTCCTCGACTTCAGCTAAGGTAAGTGCAGATGCATAAAGGTTCGAGTCATCGGCATAAATGCCAGTATTATACTCCCTTGCAGTACACCATAGTGAATACTGAGTGGTTCAGATAGTTTACCATTAACACATACCTTTTGATACCTTCTGCTGAGGTAACTTTGGAACCATTTGAGGGAGTTAGTGTTCAAGCCATATACTTGAAGTTTCTTGAGCAGTAGTTTATGGTCTACAATGTCAAAAGCTTTGTGCAGATCAATCATAACACCAGTAAAGAGGCCTTTATCCATTGTTGCTAGCCATTCATCTGCAATTTTGATAAGGATGGTTTGCAGGAGTGGTTAGCTGTAAAACCTGATTGGCATTTGTATAGTAAATTGTGATTAGTGTGAAAATCAATGAAGTATTTGCAGATATGTTTCTCAAGAATCTTAGAATTGACAGGGAGGACTGATTTAGGTCTTTAATTGACAAGATTTGTTTTACTCCCCTGTTTGTAAATCGGAGTGACATGAGCCAGTTTGAGTTGAGCTGGGCAGATGTTGTTAATTATGCTGCTGGTAATCACTTTTGCTAGACTTGGAGTAACAGCAGGAGCGATTAATTTTAACAAAGAAGAGCTGATTCCATCAAGTCCAGTTGCAACATTTGATGGGAGTGATTTAATGATTTCTAAAACTTCCTGTTCTGAAACTGTGGGTATACTGAAATCAGCAAAGTTGCCAGCTTTTTTGCTATTTATGAAATCCATCAGATTAAGGAAAGAACAGTGATTGTCGAGCATCTTCTTTTAATAATTAATGGAAGATGGTCATCGTTAGTCACGTCATGAATTACTGTTGGTTCCAGATTTCTCGAACCTTTTTCATTCTTTAAGTGACTCCTTTTTCACTTGTACGCTTTATTTTAAGTTTGCTTTTAAAGGTCTGAGATAACCTCGAAGACTCAAAAAACGATAATTTTCATGACTGTTCTTTCCTTAATCTTAGTACCTTTTGCAGACAGGTATTAGGACAAACATCTTTTGGAAAACGTCTACATTTCTAGCAAACCGTGAGGCACTTGCATGCCAGTCCGTGGGACTGCAAAGAGGGTAAGAATTGAGATCAAATTGATGGAACAATAAGTGGTCTTCACTCTTTTCCTCCCATTATTCAAGTCCCAGTTTCCAGATGACCATCTATGAACATATAGTTACTGTCTCCACAAGAAAGGTTACCAGCTCAAAGACACACACCACAGATAAATACAAGTACAAAAAATAATTTTGCCAAGCCAAACTACATGATGAGCTTGTTCAGTCAAAATAATACAGTCTAAGAAGTTAGTACTCGTAAGCTACTTTGGATGACTTATATTCATAAGAAACTGGAAGAGATGGTACACATTTACCATGGTGAAACAGAGATTCCTCTTATCTGTACTCTTTGAGATAGCTTGGAGAAAAAAAAGGAACTGAATATGTGGCACTTGTTGAACAATTCTTTGTCAAGTTTGGAGGCAGCATAGCTTAAGAAGAAAGATTCCTTGAATTAATACATTAAAGTAGTTTGATATCTTCAAATACGTATCAGAAAGTCAGTCACTGTCTTTCTTAATCATGAATAAAGGTTGATTCTACAAATGATACCTTAGACCTCTGAAGTTTATAAAATTAATGTAAGTTTAGAAATCAAGATGATATACCTACAAGAGTCTTCTTCTCTACCTTGTTGCGTAACCTGTGCCCGGTTTTTTTTTAAACATCTTAAGATATCAGTGATTTTAAGAGAGAAAAAATTTTCTTGTATCTAAAATCTCTTGGAAATTGTCTTTGGTGGAGTGATTCATGATAACAAGATAAGATGTTACTGAAAATATCCCATCATTATAGAATGCTTAAGGCAAGTTGGCCATAAGCCTTAAGCAACTCTTACATCAAAAACAAGTCCACCACACAATCATTCACTTCCTTTCCATCCTCTAAAGTCTCAAGGTCCATTTCCAAATTCTCTATCCTACCCAGTGTGGGTGGCAGTGGAAACACAGCATAACTCTAATGATATGGGGTAATAAAACAGTTAATTTAGTTTTACAACTCTTAAAATTTCACTTCTATACCAACCACCTCTAAATATTTGAGGATGCTTTTCAAATAGATTGGGCATATAGTAAATGTACAAAATTTATATGTTGTCCTGGTGGTATAAAAGCATGAATTTATATGTTGTCCTGGTGGTATAAAAGCATAAATTTTCTATTGGAAGAAGAGTTGATATGATTGCATGTGACTCTTGCTTTTTAGTGTTTTGCAAAATGTTTTTACCTTTGTGGACAAGAGATTGCTTGTAATTCCCTGCAGTAAAATTAAAGATTATAGTACACATGTTTCACCAAGTACTCCTGATTGCTAATTTCCAATAAAAAATAGAAATAGACTCTATTCATCATCTGAACAAGTAACTGATGACAATGGATGACTAGGGTGTAACAACCGCTGGTCTTCTCAGTATAAACAATGCTTTAATAGAACAAACTTCTCCGACTCGAGCTGACAACGTGGTAATGCAAAGTGTTGCTAATGCGCATGTGCGAACTGAACTATGTTGCAAATCTCGGAATACTGGACTGGATATTACATTTCTCCTTTTCTTCCGAGATAGTCTCTTCCTTAAGTGAAAAACAACGCAACTTAAAACATGTGTCCTAACTTAGACTAGGCATGCTATTTTAAAGCACAGTCCTTTCTGTTCCATGTTAGGTACAGTTAAAGTACAGTCTTTAGGTGACAAAGTCTTTCAAATACTCTGGACGTTTTCGATCACACCTTGGTCTGGTCGCAGCTGTTGGCATAGATTGTTTGCTCTGGTCCGCTTTGTCACTGGTGTTGGTTTTAGCTGCTTCCTTTGCGCTGCTTTCCTTAGTCTCCTCCTGGACTGAGTGAGGGTTGGCATTCAGTAGAATCTTCTCTCTCCAATCCTCTTGGTTCTTTTGTTCTTCCTGGTCTTCATTTTCTTCGCTGGTATTTTCCTGGATCAGTGAGTTAGCAATCTTGAACTGGCTTCCGTCACGGTACACTTCGCATCCATCTGTGATCCTTTTTGCTGCAATGCTTGATCTGTCTATCCGAGTTACTCTGTAGAATGCTGGTTCAAATGCGGTAGACCATTTGTTTCTCTTTTTCTGTTTCAACAGGACATGATCTCCGACTAAGAAATTGTGCTCTTTGGTGTTCCTGTTCTCGGCATTCTGTTGGATCTTATCTTTGTATTTTTCATCCTGCTTATCGATGGCTGTGTCACGGGGATTCTCATTGCACTCCCTCGCTTGGTGATCTAGTTTGGTTCTGATCTTTCTCTTCATTAGGGCTTCATATGGTGGCACGCCAGTAGCAGGATGCGGTGTTGAGCGATAGCCTGTTAGCATCTCTTGAACAGCTACACTGCTTTTTCCCCCATTGAGACAAGCGATCTGCTCAGTCTTATTCAGTAGTTTCATGAAGCTTTCCGCCTCTCGGTTAGCACGTGCGTGTTCTGGGGTAACTCGGTGATGGTGGAATCCCTCTGTTTTGGCAAACTCGGCAAATTCTCTGGAGTTAAATGGTGGTCCATTATCGCTTTGTAGCTGTCTGTCTGTCCATGAGTGGCAAACATGGTTTTGAGCTTTTCCATTGTCAGCTGGAATGCTGTCGCGTGAGTCTTCATGACTTCAGGGTATCTTGTTCTCTTGTCAATGGCCACTAGGTTATAATGACCGTCAGGATAGGGTCCGCTGAAGTCTACAGATATGACATCCCAGGGTTTCTTTGATATGTCTGTGACTTTGATGGGTTCCTGTCTGTGCTGCTTCGTGGTTACCTGACATTCGTAACATTGACCGATGATCTGCTCTACCATATTGTTCATGGTTGGAAACCAATACTTTGCTCTTAACATCTGCTTTGTTTTTGTCATTCCTAGGTGTCCCAGGTGATGTGCTGCCTTGATGACCTTTCTCTGTAGGCTTGTTGGGACAATGATCTGATTCATCCTGAAGATTAGGTCATTGACTACGTACAACTCATTCTGTACACTATAAAATGGTGCAATGTCTGGGTCCTTCTTGTGTTGTTCCCAATCTCCAGTGAGTATTCTGATGGAAAGTTTCTGAAGCTGGGTGTCTTTGAGAGTTTCTTCCTTGATGTGATCTACAACAACAGCATGTTCGGCTGTCACCGTGTACTTGATCACTTTCTCTATGGTATCCTTTCCAGTTTCTGGCAAAGGGTGTCTCGACAGGAAGTCAAGTGGATCGGCTTCATCCTTTCCAGGTTCATAGATTAGCTCAAAGTCGACATCTTGCATTCCCATTACCCATTTTTCTATTCTTGGTGGAAGTCGCATGGCTGCCTTGTTAAACAATGGAAGTAATGGTTTGTGAGCTGTGATGATCTTGAATTTTGGCGCTCCCAGAAGGTAAATGCTAATGTATGGAGAGGGCATCTTTCTCTGTCTGACTGTATCTTTTCCCGGTGTCAGTCATGCTGTGGCTAATGAAGTGGACTGGCTGTAGGCCATTGCCTGTGTCCTGGAATAATCCGGCTGATAGTCCTTCATGGTAGCTGGCTTCAACTCTCACAACAATAGCTTTGGCTGGGTTGAAGTACGCCATTGTGCTTTCACTTGTTATGCTTGCTTTGAGCTTCTCAAATGCTTCATTCTCTTCTGCTCCCCATTTGAACTTCGTATCTTTGTGGGTCAGCTGTCTCAAAGGTGCGGTTAGTGATGCGTATTTGGGGATGAACTTTGATAAATACCCAGTCATGCCAAGAAAGCTTCGCACAGCTTCTTTCGATTCTGGTGGGCTGCTTTCCTTCACGGCTCTGACCTTCTCTGGGTTTGGTTTTAATCCGTTCTTCGTGAACTTGTGCCCATAGAACTCTATCTCTTCCACTCCGAGTTGGCACTTCTCAGGGTTGAAAGTGACACCAAAATCTGTTGCTCTCTGCAGAACGGCTTCCAATGTTTTGTTGTGTTCTTCTATGTCTTTCCCTCCTATCAGGATATCATCGCGCTGGTTGAGGCACCTTGGTATGTCTCTGAAAATTCGGTAGATAGCTTCATCAAAGAGATCTTGCGATACTTTTGCTCCAAAGATTAGACGTTTTGGTCGCATGTTCCCCCATGGTGTGCTGAAGGTAGCGACTTTTCTGGATTCTGGATCGAGAAGCAGTTGGTGGTACCCCTGCTTCATGTCAAATTTGGAGAAGATGGTACAGTCGTGGAACTTGTACATAAAGTACTCAACAACTGTTCCTTGGGTTATCCTGTGTCTCTCCATGAATTGGTTGGGTATCCTGAGGTCCACGCTGGCCCTAATCATGTGTGGTTCCAGGTCTTCCTTATCTACGCTGCTGAACTTTGGCTTTGGCTGAACTACTAATGGAGAGCACCATGTTACTGGTTCACCTTCAGGCACCTCTTCAAATATCTCCTCTTCTACACACTGTTCAAGCCATTTCTTTAAGGGATCTTGCAAATAATATGCGACTGGTCTTGGTTTCTGGGCTACAGGAGCAGCTTCTGGTCTCATGCTGAATTTAGCATAGAACTCTTTTCCATTCTTGATGTCTTGTATCTTCCCAATGCCCTTGAATACATCGCTGTATCGATCAGTGATTGCTTTGATTTCAGGATTGAGTATTACAGCTTGCTTGACACTCTTGATGTCTGGCAACTCTTCCTGGATTCTCAGGTCATTGGTCTCGGTGAAAGAGCCATCTTCGCGGATCTGTAGCATACCTAGCTCTTTGAGGGTGTCTTTGCTGATGAGCGGTGGGGAATTGATTCTACCCCTGACCACAACAAATCTTGCGACTGCTCTGTAGGTCTGGTTCCTTATGGTCGCTGTGAATTCTCCTTTCACGGGAAGCTCACTTTGTAAGGTACTCAGCTTCACTCTGCTTGGATGTAGTGTTGGCTTTACGCTTGATCGATTTGCCAATGCCTTGAATTGGTGTTCGTCCATAACATTCACCTCTGCACCACTGTCCGGCTCAACTCTAACATCAACATCTTCTATCTTCACTGACAGAGTTCTGCTCTCGTTATCTGTTTTGATTTTCTTCACCTGCTTAAGATGACGTACAGCTTGGCAGAAAAATTCGTCATCAGAACTTGTTGAGTTATCAGCATCTTCTTCTGTGGTTCGCTTGACACGGTGCTTGTCCCTCGAGGTTTCTGGTGGTTTTCGACTGTGTTTGTGCCCATGGCTTTTCTTGCTGTTGGGAGGTCCTCTGAACTTGCATACTGAGCTGAAGTGGTTAAACTTCTGGCATTTCATACATTTCCTCCCATATGCTGGACAGTTTTTGCCTTCCTCGTGTGTGCCTGTTTGTCCACAGTATCCACATGGTTGCTTTTTCATCGCAATTTGCTTCAAATTCGCAGTCGTTGGCTTTCTCTCTTAAACGTGCAGCGTACGCGTTCGTTGTTTCGCCATGTGCTGGTCTCATTTTGAGGAATACATATCTTGCGTGGTATTTATTCTTCTTGGGTTTGAAGTAGTCGTTCAGCTTTTTCCTCAGTTTCTCATAGTCATTACCGCCATCCGTTGGGTTCGGTAAGCTTTTCTCCAGACAAGCGATTTCCTTCCCGCCATAAATGATGAGTGCATCTTTCTTGTCGAGGGGTTCCGTAATCTTGAAATATCTGAATTCGCGCTCGATTTCTTCGAGCCAGTCGTCCCACGCTTTACCTGTGCCGATTGGGTCATCTCCCAGGTTGAATGGTTGAGATTTGAGATTTCTCGTCGCTGTGAAAACTTGTACTGGTGCTGTTGGTGCGGTGCCGCCGGTTGCTTCTTCGGTGTCGGGCATGTTTGTCGATCAATTGATTCAAGCGTTGACGTGTTTGTCTTGTTAGCCTCTCTCGCTGGGCTTCAAAACTCTCTGGCTTGGTTTCTCTAGCTTTCTTCTTTCTTCTTTGTGCTTAATCTAGTGTGGTATCCTCGTCGCCAGTGTAACAACCACTGGTCTTCTCAGTATAAACAATGCTTTAATAGAACAAACTTCTCCGACTCGAGCTGACAACGTGGTAATGCAAAGTGTTGCTATGCGCATGTGCGAACTGAACTATGTTGCAAATCTCGGAATACTGGACTGGATATTACATAGGGCAATATAAAAAACATACCTTGACATGAAACAGGTCAATCTCTCTTTGCTCCGTCTCTTTAAACACTTTTTCTCTTGTTACCATGGCAATTCCCCCCCATTCTCTTCAGACCTGGGATTAAATTTTGAGAGAATATGTTAAAATACAGCATTGAAGTAAATGAAGTTAGCACTGTATCAAACAAAAGGCTTTTCAATACAGTAAACAGCAACACCTCTACTATAGTGGTCTAGTATTTGGTTGTAATTTACATGTATCAGATTGGCAATTTATGTTATTGGAAAGTGTGAAGTCAATTGCAAGCTAGTCACAGCATATGCTATAATGTTTTAAATATCAACTAGACAAAGAAATAAATAATTGAACAAACAAGAACTTACAACTACACACAGGCTAAAACAACAGTACTCTACATTCAATAATGGTCTTCAAATCATGAATTTACTCAGAAGGCACTTTTAGTATCCTTGCAGGAACCCCAATTGATTTTCTGATAGAAATTTACCGTCCTCACCAATTCCAGTTTGTTAGCAATGTAAGATGCAAGTGCATCCTCTTCTGTGGGTAGAGACTTTTTGCATGACTTGCACAGCTTCTTGAAATAAACAGAAAACTCCTCCAACACTCTCTGCCACCCAACAAGACAACAACAACAACAACAACAACAACAACCTTTATTTATGTGTCAAATCTAAAATAGCAGTTATACAACCACTAACTGGGGACACTAAATACTACCTAAAAATTTGAGAAATTTAAAAATAAAACAATATATATGTACAATTTAAAATCTAACCTAAGTCTTACATAAAAGGCAGTTTTCACATTTACTATCAGTCAATTTAGAAACAAGGTCTATTCTACGTATGTTACATTTAAAAGATGATATGGATGTCAGTTCTCTTACATTTCTTGGTACAATTGCCCATATTTTGGGTCCCATATATCTAAGCGAATGTTTTCCAAAAGTGACAGTATTAAATCTAGGTATACCAAAATCATTATTACGCAGTGTGTACCTAAGTTGTGGAATTTGAAAAAGGCTACATATGTAATTAGGAGATAAATTGTTCTTTACCTTATACATAAGAATGGCTATGTCCTGTAGTCTTCTGTTCTGCAGTGTACTTAGGTTAGCCATGTCTAATAATTTATCATAACTACTCCCCTTATCACAGTAAACTGCCCTAAGTGCCCTTTCTTGAATACGTTCCAATTTTCTAGTATCACTCGCCCTACAAAAATGCCAGACAAGATGGCTGTATGTTAAATACGGAAGAATGGCTGCCTTAAACAACTTCAGCTTGGTGTCTGTTGGTATCATATTCCTGAGCCTCATCAGGACTCCAACACGCTGGCTACTCCTCTTACAAATGTTAGCAATGTGTTCATCAAATTGAAGCCTATTGTCTATATATACCCCAAGAAGTTTTAAACACTTGGTAGATTTAACTTCATTGTCATCAATTATAATACTATCCATATCATTATTTTTATTCCCAAGTGTCATTGTCTGATACTTGTCATAGTTCCCTTTTAAGAAATTCGATCTATACCATCTGGAGGCTAATTCGGCACTTGCTATTAACTTATCATGCACCTCAGTAACATTACTGCCTGCAGCATGGAACTGGTGGTCGTCTGCATACATATTGATATTAGAATTAGAATTTACACTGTATGTCAGATCATTTTGGAACATGTTCCATATCAATGGTCCAAATGCGGAGCCCTGTGGACATCCCCTTGACCCCCTCTCCCACTCACTCACTGTGGATCCCAACTTCACCCTATTGTACCGATCAGTGAAGTAGGAGTCCAACAATTTTAGACTGTTCCCCCGAATACCATAAGCCTTTAATTTAGCAAGTGTGAGTGGATAGTAGAGGGAATCAAAGGCTTTACTCATGTCCGTAGAAAGAACACCTACCACTTTATGTTCATCTAAAGATATCTTCCAATTCTCTGTCATAGCCAGTAGAGCTGTTTCGCAGCTATGATTTTTCCTGTAGGCTGTCAGTTTATCACATAATTTATCATTGAAACTATAATTAAGCTGTTTACTAAGTAACTGTTCAAAAATCTTATTTATAGTAACTTGTACAGTTATGGGCCTATAGTTCTTTTTCTCATGGGGGTCCTCTTTCTTAAATACTGGTGTCCACTCTCCTTTCTTCCACACCGCAGGCCACTCACCCAATGTTATACATGAATTGTATAATGCTGTCAGAGGCCCTGATAGTTCTCTAGCACCCAGCTTAAATGCTTTGGGGGGACACCATCCCAACCAGTACTCTTTCTGGGGTTAATACTTTCCAGTGCGGTCTCCACCTCAAGTATCTCCAGATTCCGAAACTGGAAGTCTTGATGGCCTATCATATTCTCTGTGATATTCCGAACACTTGAATGAGTCACAAAAGAAGAGTCAGTAATGCCTTCTGTGTCACCAATACCATCAGCAATGGTAGAAAAATAGTGACATAGATGATTTGCAATCTTACTTTGATCATGACTTATCGCTCCTTCAATGTTTAAGCTCAACTCATTAGTGGTACCCTTATTCCTCTTTTCACTCAAGAAGGGCATAAATGTTTTATAGAACTCACCAGGCTTACATTTCAATTTAGTAGTTTGATCTTTCCAATACTCCCTTATCGCCTTTCTCCTGAGTCTAGTGGCCTCGTTTCTTGCTTTACGTTTAGCCTCCCAATTCTCTCTGTTTTGCACCTTCAGATATTTCTTTGCTGCTCTTCTCTTAGCCCTAATGGCTTTTTTCCATTCGTTTGTCATATAAGGGACATCTTGAGTCCTCACTCTCATTTTCTTTTCCGGAAGATGCTCATCAACAATACTAGATAACAATGTTTCCAAAAAACTGGTCTTATCATCAGCAGTATCAAAAATTTCACCTACATGCCAGGGAGCCTGCATCAGTTCGTCCTTATACTTTTCTGCGTCAAGATGTTTAAATGATCTAAATTTAACAATCTTGCCTTTTTGAGGTTTTACCTTCTCATTCAAGAACCCATATACAAGTGCATGATCACTGATCTCTGGGTTATATACTCCACAGTCACCAAACAATTGTGGTTGGTTGGTGAGAATAACATCTATCAGACTGTGTGTAGTAATTGATCCTTGCATTTGTATCCTTGTAGGTGTGGTTATCATACAGTCAAATCCCTGTTCCACTTCAAGGTCAAGCAGTAGTTTACCCTCAGTGCTATCTGGCTTAAGCCTATTCAAATTCAAGTCACCAGTCATTATAACAGTTGAGTACTGCAATCCAGCCCAGTTGGAAATATGGCTCAGTTCTTCTTCTAGCAATAGTTGATAACTTCCAGTGACTTTCTTTGGTGGCCTATAGATAGCCACGACTATTGCATTTCTTGATTTAAGGCCAATCTCTAGTGCCAGAGGCTCGATTGTTTTGTATTTCCTTTCAATGGATATCCTCTTAGATTGTATCTTGGAAGAAACAAACATGAGAACTCCACCACCTCCTTTCTTCCTATCATTCCGGTGTAAATAATAACCCGGTATGAGAAACTGACAATCTGGGTACGATCCATCAATTTTTGTCTCACTTACAGCCATAATTTGCACAGTTGATTTGAGAATAATATCCTTCAATTCCTCAAATTTATTCTGGATACTGTTTATATTTAAATGACACACCAATAAATCCTTGCCATTCTTTTGTCTGGCAGTTTGAAGTGGGTCAATCATCAGTGTAGCGTCCTCCTGTTCCAAGTCAGTCTCCACTACCTCCTCCGAAATTGCCAACGATTCAGTAATATAATTGCTCACATCATAGAATGGTAGCTGTTCCATTAAATGTCTAGAAATACACATTGGGCAGATCCAAACTTGGTTTGCAAACTGCTGCATGCGTTTGTACTCGAAAGGCTTCACACCACCACATTTAATGTGGTACTCACTTGAACATGAAGCACAGCATAATACACGATGATTACGAGCGATAGATCTTAAGCATGTGCTGCATTTATCAGGCCCTGGATTTGGTGAAATATCGCCACTGACTGCTAACCTTTCCAGCTGAAAAGTCGACTCTGAGTTCGAATATCGCTTGATCCTTGCTGCAAAGTAAGCGGTTGATGGTTTGTAAAATCCAATATGGCGGATAGCCATGTGGCGACGAATGTCGAAGAATATCACCAAATTCACGTTAAATGAAGCGAGAGTCGGCCGAGTTTCGAAGCCATTAGATTCACTGATGACTCTGCCAGCGAAATATACATCTGGCCAGAGTAAATGTGTGCAAAATACGCCAAGAAAGTACAGACTTACTGGGACTATCAAAGACACAGCCGCCATTACGTGTTATTGTGTTGATCCATCTCAGAGTGACGCTAACAGCAAAGAATGTTATGCGGGGGCAGTGTAACCATCGTAACTGGTGATAAGACGAGATTCCATGTCAGCTTTAACATCTGTTAAACAGCAAGAAACAAAAATGTGAACTGAGAAAAAATTGTCATGAGAGGTCCCTTTGCAATTGTTCAGTGAAATATCTGTGGCAAGAAATTTGTTTTCCTGTGTGTAAGTTCATTTTTAAACTGCTGTGGCCATTTTTCAACTGGCTACATTATTAAGATATTTTTTGGAACAAGTTGTGTTTTTATTAACCTTTTTTTCATTTCAATGTAACAAACAAACGGAAGTTTAGTTATAAGACCAAGGATTACCGTCATTTGTAAGTGTTAAAAATAAGACAGTCTTAATACTTTAGCTCCACTTACAAACCTGAGCCTTTCAAGTCTACTTCCTCAGTGTGAGTGCTAAAATCTTGAATAAAGGTTCCCTTGCTTAGAGCTTCCACAAAGTACTAAAAGTTTTGAAAAGCATAGTAAGATACATGACAGTGCACTACCACAAACTGACAAGATCTTACTCTGTCACAACTTTAGTATCTTTAATCAAAGAAAATGTCTCAGTGTCTACTACAAGAAAACACTGGGTTACATTGCCCCCATAAGTGTGCCACCTAAAGTACAGGTTATCTCCTCAGTGTGAGTACCAAAATCTCAAAATAAAGTAAATAAACGTGCTGTTACGAGTGTTGATGTAGAGCAGGGTTGTTCCTAGACAAAACTCAGTATCGTCAGTAAGAGCAACAAACTGATTTATTTCCACATAGTCGACTTCTCGACTTTACAGCAATAAGCATCTTCACACTTCTCTGAGTTTTTTTGACGAAACCAATGTTCTTATACACATAAAGTCCAAGGATGTAGAAACTTCTCTAAAGAAATAAATTAAGATTAACATGGTTTCTAAATCTGAGTAATTACATAAGAAATAGAACGTTCCAGAATGTTCTTATACAAGAAGGTCATGGCTATATGACCTCGGGTTCTAGACTGTTCTATCAAACATTCTAGGACTTAACTTAGACAAAGTCTGTCTGAATATTTAAATTGGGCTTAAGTTTCTTAATGAAGAGCATTTCAAATACTAAGCAATCAAATTTGCTCTGGCACTTTCTTAAAACCGTGAATTGGCTTTCTCTCAAAAGGTTGTTGTTACCATGAGCTTCTAAGAAATGTCTACCGATTGCCGAATTTTTGTGCTCAGCAATGCGTTGATGAAGGTGTTGGGCTGTATACCCGACATAATCTGCATTGCACAGATCACATGAAAAATTGTAAACAACACACTGCTTATTAACAATTGACGGCTTGATTTCTTTGGGTCTGAGGTCTTGCCCCAATTTCTTGCTCACGAAAACTGGTTGCAAAGTAGGGCCAATCTTATGGCTAAGATCGCGTAACCGCTTACGAACCGCATTAGTGGCCACTTGATCTTTAAAAGGAAGACTAATTCTTACTGTGCTACTATCATCATTGTTTCTTTCTGCTTTGTTCGCTGAGGAATTTAGAAAAAGAAACTTTTTGATAGCAGAATCAATAACACTCATTGGATAGTCATGGTGACTAAATATAGAGCGCAACTTGGCACATTCTGCATTGAAAGCCTCTGTTGTAGACAACAAGGAGAATGGAACTAAACTTTAATCTTGAAATGATTTTAAGAAATGTTTTATCGCAAAGATTTTTTCAACTGGGTCATCTTTGCTGTCACCACCACACTTTCCCATTCTTTCGTGCTGTTGAGAATTTCCACTTATTGGGTTTTGCTTAGTGGCAAGTGGTGTGATTTTGGCCTATTGGAAGGAGTATTCCGAGTTGTGAGGTGTTGTCCCATTTTTGTTCAGCAGATATCAACCAAAATTGTTTAAATTAATGATAAAAGCATTAAACTTTGCCACAACACTTATGACCCTAAGACTAACATTTTCTGATATAGGGACAATCCAAATTAACTTCTGGTGAGGAGAACCATGCATGTCAGAAATTTGTTAACATGGAAATGAGGTTAAGAATTAAAAAATCCTCCTTAGCAACATTGCTTGGGGAAATTTGCAACAAAAGCCTTCAAACATAACAACCAAGTCATTTTCTGTCTATTTGTATTCATCTTATGCTATTAAGCTATCCTTTATAATACAGTATATGGTTTGAACCCAAGGGTAATATGTAATATTGTAGTTTGATCGTCCAGGTGAGTGTAGTACTGAGAAGGACTGTTCTTGGTAAGGTGACTGACATTTCGACAACCTGAGCAGAAGTCATCATCAGAGTCAAGTGAAAGGTTGTTGTCAGTCGAATGTACCTAGTCCGGTCAGTTTTGCCATGATGCTATTAGCTGTAAGACTCAAGTGGCATATGTCAGTCATGATTGGTCGGTCATGATTGGTTGGTTTGTATCCAGTTTCACTGATGTAGGAGGTGTGGCAGTCGGAGCAATTGATCTTATATACTGCTCCTTGTCTGTTCCTCGGTTCGTCTTTGTCTTTGACGATAGTCAGTAACTGATGTAGTGTGGTAATGGTTTGTGAGCGATGCGGATATTGAATGGTTGTAGGATGTGTGAGATGTTCTCAGATATGCCTTTTATGTATGGTATAGTTGCTGTGGTCACAGGAGTTGCATTGTCGTTAGCTTCGGTAGTAGTAGTAGGTCTGTGAGTGTTACATTGGATGAAGTCTTCGTTGTAGTTGTTCTCATGAGCTCATTTTACTCTTCAGATTTTCACAGCTCTAACTATGGTAAAGATTTGGTTGTACACATGTATTGTGTCTGGAATACTTTCAAACCAGGCAATTTCATTACCAAGAGGTCCAAAGTTAACTAATTATAACAATCTTAAAGAGTGCATCCTTATTTCCTCAATGAGTGTGTTAAAGAAGTTGGAGGATGCCCCAGGCTAGTAGAGACTGACTGTGGAACTAAAAATGGTGTTATTGCCAGTTTGGAATCAGTCTTCCTTGGGCAAGACCAGGACCAGTTTTCTGGACTTGGAAGCCTTGGATGTGGGACCTCAACATCAAACCAACAGATTGAAGCTTGGTGGTCTATCTTTCAAAGATTTAGAAGTGAATGGTGGATTAGTCTGTCTAAAGACTTGGCGGGTTATGTAGCATTTCAGAGTGGTAACCAGAAACATATGTTTCGCTTACAATGTTGTTTCATGGACCTGATTCAAAAGGACCTCGATGAAGTAGCATAGCTGAGGAACAGTCATACCATCACACCCAACAGGATGGCAGAATGTCCTTAAGGGGTACCAGATGAGATGTACTTTTTGCCTCAGAATTCAGTCGGATAGTTCTTAGTACTTCCTTCCAGTAGCATGAAAGATTCCTTGAGATGAAGTGGACAGAACTTGGCAGCAAATTTCTGACGACAGCATGTGCGCTCACTAGAGATTGCAGATAATTGTCATCAAAATACTTTGTTTCATTATTTGCCAACTCCAAAATTGACCGCGTACTCAGTGCAGTGTGGTGGTCTTCATTTCTGAATAAGATGATGGAAACCACCCTGGCCTCAATTCTCTTAGGGCATCATCCGGATACAAGGTTGCTGCTGCATTGTCAATGGAGAATTGGTTGGCTGCAGCAAATATATAGAAAATATAATGAGATAAATTTCATTTTATGCAAATATAAATTGAACTTCTCTTTTACAATTCATGTCATTCAGTGCTGAGAGGAAGTCACCATGCTCCTCAAGGAGTTTGTTTATTCATTTGATCTGAACAGGAGACAACTTGGGAAATCATATATATTCTAGTTAACACTAAACTAGAAAACAGTCTCTATTACAGATACGCAAAGATACTGAGCATGAAATCCGTCAGAAAGCCAAAGCTGTCTTTGATGGAAATTTTCCACTTCCTATTCCACGAGTTTGCAATTCTGCCGATTGAATTCAATTGCTATCGGTAAAATTTTAACCTCCTATCAGAGACAGAGTAGAAACAGTTGGTTGTTAGTGTGCTAAAGAACAAGTCAACCAGATTTCCAAGTCAGGCGTAAGAAATTGCCCTCAACACATGAGATCAATTTCTTTGCTCTGCGGGCGTGAAACTTGCGCACAATGCATGAGAGCTAGCAGGAATAAAAGTGTATATGAGAAATTGTTTTTCTAGTGTTGAAGTTGACTACAACTCTAGTCTCGGTATCACCTTGTGATCTGTGAAACCACAAGAGGCAAAGTGATCTGTAAAACCACTAGGGGCAAAGTGACAAGTACAGTATACTTTAAGTTTACTTAGAATGTATTCAAGATATAAATGAATGGCTACAGCTAGGTTATATAATACGTATAACTGACAGGCATGCAACTGCTAGTTCATATGATTAGCATTCAAACTTAAGTATGAAATTCATGTCTTTAATTCATTTGGTGCAACTGACCATGACAAATAACCTAAATTTTGTATGATGAAAGACTGTTTCTTAATTTTTTTTAATGCCAAAAACATGTTACAATGAAATCCACTGTTGGATTATTTTATAAATTACGGCAATGAATTCCATGCAAATCAGAAATGACTCTCGCAATGTTGGGATACTCAACAAACACTATTCATTGTTTTAAAATGAAAAATGTGTATGAAATGGACCTCATCATTCAATAATGTACAACAGAAAACAAATTTCATGGAAATCAGCAATGTCTCTTACAATGTCTCTAGTTGGGATCAAAGCCAATATAAAATTGCTCGTCAAAAAATGTAATAATTAATAACTATAGCAGTAAGCGAGCCTCATGCAAATCCTATTAGAAAATAGTCTATCTACTGAGTATTCAATCATAACATATTAAATCTTCATTCAATCAATTGAATCGTTCACTTTCCCGGTAGGTTGCCAACCACTTTCTCTTGTGGTTAAAGAACACGTTTTGTTTCTTAGGGCTTGCTTGACTGCAGATGCCTCTCCCCCTTGCTTTATTGGAAAATCTGAAAAAAATTAAAGAAACAAAAGAACTTAATTTACTGGACTTGTGCATGGAAACAAGGTTGTGTAACTTTGGAAAGACTCAGACCACAATAAGTAATTCAAGATCACTTAGATTAAAGGAACTTAAGAATCCTTACTCTGAGTTTTCCTCAGTTTTCTATATGGGTGATCTCAAAGAAAGTCTTGGAAACTTGCACATGTTGTTCAACATGTACATTCTGATTCCCAACAGTAATAAAATGACAAAAACACTAAATGCTATGTACTCACCCAAAATGGAGGAAACAATGTCAGCATTTAAGCCTCTTTGGCATTTGCTCCAGTCAAATTCTTGCCCTCTAGTTCAGAATTTTTATAAAAGCAGCTGAGCAGAAAACATGCTGCTGAAGTTGGGCTGTTTTTACTCTTTGCTGTGTTAATATGATCCACATATAAGTAGACACCTCTACCTTTTGATAACTCAACCACCCAAAAAGGAAACACAAATTTAACTTTAAGGTTTTCATGACAATCACGTCCTTTATACTTATCTTGTATTATGTTTTTAATGTTAAATTGAGGTAAGGCTATGGTGAACATTTGAATTTTAAAAGTGCGTGACCACTAAAGCAGTTCAAGTACTTTCAATTGATATCGGTAACCATGTAAGAAATGATTTAAAACTCTAAAAAAAATCTCTTCACATTGTATTTGATGGTCAGATATGCCTCTAAAACTCAAATTATAAAACAGCTATAAACTGAATAACATAAGCTTTTTTTTTTGCCTGAAAGCATTTACCTTGAAGTTTGCTGCCCAAATCTCGGAGACTTACCCAGGTTTAGGGAGCTCTTCATAACAACCATTCACTACAACAAATAAATGGATTACGTTATAGCTTTAGTTACATCATTATTATTGGAAGATTAAATGTAGCAATCAATCTGTGGGTCAGTCTGTTGGACTGTTACCAGGATTGGTCATAAATATCTAAGAGTAGTGGTATCCGCTCACTCAGGGCTGATTTTTTCGAATTCTCCCAACCTGACCTATGACGTAAATGATGACGTCATCAATTCTAGTGAGGAGAATTGATTTTTTTATCCTATGACGTCATCCCCATCACCATAACAGCCTGACCTATGACGTCATCAGTTCTAGTGAGGAGTATTGACTTTTTGATCCTATGACGTCATCATTATCACCACAACAACCTGACCTATGACGTCATGAATTCTAGTTAGGAGTATTGATTTTTGATCCTATGACGTCATTGCTATCACCCTGACAACCTAAAAATGGATGGGTTCGAATGAATATATATATGTCACGTTTCGATCTTTCCGATCCATGAGGTAACCTAAAAAAATGCGCATGCGTAGTTCTTGTTTTTGGTTTTTTTTTTGGTTTTTTTTGTTTTTTTTTTTGTTTTTTTTGTTTTTTTTTTTTTTTTTTTTTTTTTTTTTTTGTTTTTGTTTTTTTCTTGTTTTTTTCTTGATTTTTTTGTTTTTTTTTTACTTGAAAGGGGAATGGTAACTGGTTTCGGGGGTTGTGGTATGTGTGATACGTAATTCTTTACGCATGCGTACAAGATTAAATAATGTTTATTAAAATATTTATTACAATGTTTATGGCAATTAAAAAACTTGACGCCTAGCAAAGTAGAAAGAGACCGCTGACATAATTTGTAGCATGGCTTGCAGTAACTAAAGAGAGCAAAAAATTCATTTTAAAATAATGTATGCGACACGATAAGGATCATGGTTCTTCTAAACTCACCCTCAATAAATCTCTACGAACCAAGAGGGAGGTAAAAACTTTCCTTCTAGTTTACGAGTGTTACATGTTTGACAGGGACATCTATTAATTTCTAACTGGGGAAAAAAACCAAACACTCACCCTAAGGTGTCCATTGTATCGAGCGGGCTCTATAGACACAGCATGATATGCATTCACAGAAGAACCATGATCCCGATACATATTTCTAAAACAAATTTTGACAAAAAATTTTGACAAAAAACCTATTGGTTTTGATTGGGTTTTAGAGATAACAATGGATTGGCCTACACCCGTGAATCTCAACATACTCTCACAAGAAACAAGTACAATGGGGATAAATGCCGTAATCTGCATATCTTGTATGCTGTGGGAAAGAGAAAAAATGATACCTTATGGAACGTTCCTGTGAAAATAAAAAATCACCAATTCATGAGGAAAAGCCACCAAGGAAGCACCATATCATAGTCCCGATAATATTTACAACCTCTACATATACAATGGTTTCTGTGAAGAGAGGCGCACCCATAGAGGTCATGGAGGTGAACAACCTGATTGAACTATAGATTAAAAAACTGACCTGAATACCCAACAAGGAATGTGGCGAGGATAATATTTTATGAGATAACAATGTCTCCACAGCTCGCGAACGAGATTCAATCTTGCACAAGTTTGGGACTTAAAAAACAAAAACAAAAAGAACATACCTTAGGCAAGAAAGATACAAGATCCAGCTAGGAAAAATATCAAGGATTTTATGTCATGTACACGCCTCGCAGGAACACGTCTTAGGGGGTGCAAAAAAAAAAAGGCGAGTCTTAGAAGGTACTAATTAATGTTAAATAAAAAAATGACAAAACAAAAAACTTACCAAATGCCTGTGTACTTTTTTGCACTGCTTGCATTTTTTGTCAATCATGTGATTGGTCCACTTGCGGATTATACTGTTTCGTTCTTTGGGCGGTAACGCATCAGTGAAATAGGTCAACTGAAAAAAAACAAACAAACAAACCAATGATTTACTTGGGAAAAAAAATACTTTTCGATAAAAAAGCATACTCACTTCGTCCCATGTTTGAAACATATCAATCTTGTTTTGTATGACTTGGAGCAAGATGATCAATTTGATTTCCAATGGACATCTTTCAAGGTTCATCCGTAGTCGGATCTGCTCTTTGGAAAGGACTGGAAACGGTAAGCTGGTGACCATCCTTACGCGACCAAGGGAAAGACTAAAATGAGATCCAATAGACGTGCGACAGTCCTTTTTTATAGTAGTGACACGAAGAGACGACGCTTGATACAACGCCATCTAAAAATAGGAAGGGTATTGTTCTCTCCGCATCCTACCATGTATGGGAAATGACCCTTGATACGACGCCATCTAAAAAATAGGACGGGTATCGTTCTCTCCGCGTCCTACCATATATGGGAAACGACCTTTGAGACGACGCCATGTAAAATTAGGAAGGGTATTGTTCTCTCCGCGTCCTATCATATATGGGAAACGACCCTTGATACGACGCCGTGTTAAAAATAGGAAAGGTATTGTTCTCTCCGGTGACGCGGGTACCCCCTAAGAGAATCACGTGTCATAGATTATAAAAAACAAACGGCGCGCACCCCTCGCCAAAATTTGTTTACACCCATCATGGAGAACGAGAACACGTACTATCTTTTGGGTTACGATCAGGACGTGGTAGAAGAAACCCTTATATTATTGGCAGAAGGCGAAAAGCACCCGGAGCGTCCCATTACCACGAACGTCATGGAACTGGTACACCTCTTGCAGGAAAATAAGAAAGGAGCGAGACACGCAAGACTCTTGAACGAAGAACGGAAATGTAAAAAGGTCCGTGAAAATAGGAGACATAGTTGCAAGAAAAAGAGACACTTGAAAAAACTATTGAAAATGAAAGAGGTATGCTTTTTTATCTTTACAGATGGTTGTGCTTTATGTGTTATTTGTGGACTCCCTGAACAATCATTTCCGTGTGGTACTTCATTCCATCGTGAAAACGACCATGGAAGTCATGAAAACGAGATTGCAAGCTTTGGTGCAACGGTGATTATCATTTATTTAATTTTACACAAAAATCATAATGCCATTTTTAATGTAACATTTTTTTATTTTTAAAAAACAGGTTATTGAAGGACATCGATGAGAAGGAGGAGTACATTATCAAGATACGATTAGAAGAATGGACGTGTAAAATCAAAGTGTAATAAAAGTTACATGATGCAACACGGTTCTGGTCTTACTGTTGCGTGTGTAGCGTGTGCCCAATCGTTTCTATTTATCTTACCCCCTCTCTCACGATAGGTTTAATATTTCTTTTCGTACTTGTCTTGTATGCGCTTGATTCGGTCCTCGGTGGGTCCTCGGGATGCGTTCAAATATTCCATCTATCATGTTCGCTCTTGGTATTGAAATACTCTTAATCACGTATTCTTACTACACGATGCAAACGTTTGCATTCCATCGTGGCTCTAAGAATCTGGAACGTCGCGTTTTATGTGTCTGTTTTTAGCTACTAGACTGTACCACGTGGGAGAATATTTCACATGGGTCCAAGCCTCCATGTCGCCAACTAATAACGGGACAGTTTTTTGGTATCGTTCTCTCCAGTTTGTGTAAGTAATCATGACGTCCCTTAGAGTGTGTCCCTTGGCTTGTAATTCCTTTCCCAAATCCACGTACTCGAACCAATGAGTGAAAAGATGAAGTTGTTTGTGGGCTCCTTTTGGGCAGGCATAGTGTTTTAGTTGCTCCGATACGGGGTCTTGGATGTCTTCATCGCAAAACATTAGGTAGTTGCTAGTGCTTTGAGGATCCCCATAATAACGCGGGGGAATATCTTTTTTTCGCTTGTACACCTGTTGTAATACGTTTAGAAATAACCAAATGTCCTCGTATTCTCTGACCTTGGAAACAACCCTGTGCCTTAGTTCTTCAGAAAATCCGCGTCCAGATTCGAAACCCAAGATGTGAAAGAAGAGAATGGACGGTCAAAGGGTCTTTTCACGCTCGTCTACGTGTAACTTGTAGTATGGATGAGGACATATGGAACTTTGATAGTGAAGTTCAGCGGGACCCCTTTCATCTCTATTGCACATGATGTTCAGCCTTTCTAAAGTGAACTGTGAGTATCGTTGCACCTTGTGAGAACTGAACCAATTGATTCATATCTGTCTCACTTATCTCCGTTTCTATCTCCTCGATATGGGGATTGCGTAATTTTACGTATTGAATGATGGGAGCGTCGTACGAATACGTTCCTGTCAGGAGCGGTCGATACGGGACTTGTCTCAATAAGACGGTGGTCTGATCGCCTACCATGACGGGATTGCATAGAGAAGAATACATGTACAAACTCCTGGGTTTGTTATCTTTCTTGTAGGTACACATCTTGGTGTTTAGGAATGTCCAGGTCACTTCGTGGAGATAAAATACGACGGCTTTGAAATTGAGGGAATAAGACAAGTCGTAGAGGGTGAGGGAATGTTTACGAACACCACTTTGTCGTTTGGAAAGGGATTCGTGCCAACCCTGACGGTTTTTCTCTAGAGTCAAGTTATTTCCGTTTTGAATGGTGGGTGTCCCACCCGACGCAGGGGGTCCATCTTGTATCCATTGGAACAATCGACACAAATCCTCGCGTAGCATGACTTGGACGAAGGCAGCCACCGTATCCAAACTCAGGGTGGAAGTTTTAATGTTCTTGGCGGTGAGGGTACACGTTTCGCTCTCTTCATCCAAGCTGACATCGAACTGTAAGTGTTTATTGGTGAGATTGATGTAGAACGTGTTATCCAAAGCAATGACAAAATAGTCACGTTCCACGTCAAAGAGAGCTTCAAGCAAATCGTGTACGGTCACCAACCTTTTGTCTCGTACATCTTTGTAACGAACTATGGTGATTTTTGTGTCGTAGGATCGGCTCAGGGTATTGTATACTTTGCGCACAGTTCGTAAAAGTACGTTGTCAGCTTTCAAGGTTTGTAGATAGTCTTGTAATAATGATTCGCACGGTAGACTGATGCTGGCCAATCCTACCTCCCAATGGCCCTCTAGATCGATACGGTGCGAGAGGCGATTTTTCCAGGAATGATTCGTATTCTGTGGATAGTATTTGATGCTACCATCGTTGCTAGGTAATGTAACGTAGAAGTGATTTATCATCTTTGGACACTTAGCGCACACGTCTGAAATGAATGGTGAGTATGGACGGACCTTCGTTGAACTGAGCTAATTTATTCTCGTCTGTTTCTGTTATAGCTGTTTCGATGAAGGAGATGTGGTTGTTCCGGAGACGCTTGTATTGAATGGAATGCGGTTCGTAACACGAATGACCTTTCAACGTAGGACAGTACTCCACTTGTCTCAATAAATCGGTCGTTTCATTTCCCATGATGGTTGGAGCACAAAGCGATGAGTAGACGTAGAGTGCACGGTGTGACGGACCTCTCTTGTACGTGCAGGTTACGGTACGTGTGAACGTCCACGCAATAGAATCGAGATAGAATACAATTCCTTTGAATCCATTTATGGTGGTGTGTTTAAGACCGTGAGATCTATTCTGATTTGATCTGACTGTCTTAGACTCTATCCATCCCTTACTGTCATGAAGAAAATGCTTTGTTAGATTAGGTCCAGTGGTCAATGCCTGACCATTGTTTATCACGACGTCTCTGACCCATCCGAACTTATAACAGAAGTCGTCACGTAACATGACGTAAACATTTTGTATCATTTTCTGGGGAGTTATGCTATCGTCTCCAATGTTTGTGGTGGTGATGAGACACTCTTCCTGTTCCTTGTTGAAGGATACATCAAATTGCTTATGGTAATTTGTGGGGTTTGGCTGAAAACCGCTGTCTAAACTATCGATGAGTAAGCAACGTTCGGTTTCGAATAGTGCTTGCAGTAAATTGTGTACAGTTTCCATCCTTTTTTCTTTGATATCTTTGTAATACACTGTGGTTACGACTGTGACATTCCCACCGGTAGTATTGAAAATACACCGCGATGTTCTCAAAAGACCGTGGTTATCCTCAAGGGTGGAGAGATATTCACTCAATAGAGATTCTGTAGGTAATGCAATATTCGTTAACCCCATTTCCCACTCACCATCCATGTCTAAAGGTACCGGTAACACGTTCGTCCATGAATTGTTCTTGTTTTCGGGAAAAGCCTTAATGCTGCTGTCGTTGCTGGGAAGAGTGACGTAAAATCCGGATTCGGGGTAGGAGGTATTCATTGCGTTGCTAAGTAAAGTCAAGAATGAGACATGGATACGTTACAAACCTAATTTTATTTTACCCTGCATGATCTTTTTCACAATCTTTTCAGTCATTGTCTTTTTTCCAGGAAATCGATCGATACCCACCACCATTTTACGATCGGCTATCAATTTGTCTTTGTGACTCGTGGCGCGAGAATAATCGATATCGTGCTGTTTGGCGAGTCGATCTAAACGGTTTATACCAGGATCCCCGCCGGTCTTTTTTTTAACCGGTCTTTTTTTCTTGCTCTTCCCTTTCCCCTTTTTCCCCTTCCCTTGGCTCGTGCTTGATGCGTATTGATCTTCGTCATCTTCGTCATCTTGAAATGTTTGATAGGGATCGTATCCTCTCTTTTCCCAAGGTTCCCACGAACCGAACTCTTTCAATCGTTCGACTTCGGTTTGTTTACGTTTTTTCTTAGGCTTTGGCTCCTCCTTCTTTACCGTCAAAGGTGTTTGGGTGATTTGGGGGACAATGGATTGTGTGTTGGCATTTATGGATTTTACCTATTCTTTCAACAGTCTTTCTTGTAACCCATCCATCTTGTCGTCATCGACGGGGGGTTGAGGGACTCCAGGGGCAGTCATGGCTACCGAAGGTCCTTGTCGTAGTTTATCGTTTAACATGTTTTTTTCCTTCAACATCTCTTTCACCACAGGTTCTTTCAAGGTGGCAGGGGTATTGGGATCATCTATCAAAATCTGAGCTTCGGCTGCCACTCGCGCTGCCTTGTCCAGTAAGGTACTTTCTGAAATCTTTCCTTTGTAATAGTCTACCAAGGTACGAAATTCGTCGGGTTTTATCATCATGTACGTTTCCATAAGTGTTGAAGAGGAACGGCGATATGTTTCTTCCACAGACGACGAAACCACTGTTTGAAACGTGGGTTACATGTCACCCCATTTATGTCTATGTCGTAGTTCCCTACTCGAAGATGGAATGAACCTCTACCTCTTTTCATCTCATGCAACAACAAAGCGCTTCATTCAGACCACTCCAAAAGCTACCACCCTTTTGATTCATGAGCACTTGACGACGTATCTTCAAGGAATTCTTGCATTTCGAAACTTCCCTCAGATTATCTTTGTGCTTTCGTAATTTTGCCACGACGTGTGGTGGTAAGGGGAAGTTATTCTTCAACATGTTAATTGTGAATTCACTCACGGCATTAATCTGATCTTTATTGGCATGCAAGAGTTTTCCCAGTCGTCTGTGGCGATTCTTTTCGCGTAGAATCGATTTAAAAAAATCCAGATTTCTTGCAATGCGTTTCATCATCTCTTCTTCTTCTTGACTTTCTTTATTATTTAACCCAAGGCTTTTTTGGCACCGTACGCAGCTCCGCTGAGGGCTAAAGATTTGCCGCCTGATATGAGGGCCGGAATGACAGCTGCCAATGGTACGAGACCTCCTTTTTGTACTCTTCTTTTTCGTTTTCGGCGTGCTCGACCTTTAGGACGTGCCATCTGCTTGGTTCCGTACACTGGTAGAATTGCGCGTTACAGTGGGACGTCCGTTATCTTTATAGGTTGTCGTGATTTGCATTGGATATTCGAATGGGACTGGAATCCATTTATCTCTCTCTCTATCTGTAGCAACGGATACAACCCTCGTGTTTCAATAAGTGACTCAGTAATCTTCTATTGTCTGGAGTAGCAGGATGTACATCCAACAATAAATAAATGAAGGTATGTTCCGTACATGCGTTATATTGCTCCAACGGGTCTTTCCAAGTCATGGGATACATTTGAAGTAAGAGCATGCGCAAGGCCACCTGGTCCCTAGGATTTTTGAACGCCACTATGTATTGAGCATTCCTAGAGATGGTCTTGGCATATTTTCCGCGA
The DNA here is from genome assembly GCF_036669915.1 of Pocillopora verrucosa. Taxonomy (NCBI): domain Eukaryota; kingdom Metazoa; phylum Cnidaria; class Anthozoa; order Scleractinia; family Pocilloporidae; genus Pocillopora; species Pocillopora verrucosa. Next base: position 8,174,818 of record NC_089320.1, on the reverse strand, counting down.
GGGAACATGTCTTGACATAGATAAAACACGGTGACGTTCATGTGATGCGAATACTGAGTGAAGAGATTTAGGATATCTTTGTCGTCTCCTCCTTTGGCCATGAGATCGTCCAAGATCAAGAGACCCCCTTTTTTGTCCCCAAACCATTCTTTCAATTGTGCGTGGGTAGGTACACCTTCGTGGAACGTCACGCCTTCCTTTTTTAGGATGTCAAAGGTCGGTTGCCACGACCCGTAACAGTAGACGATTCTTCTGGAGGGCGTGGCGAGAAGGTCCTCATTTTCCAATAAGAGACGTTTTAGGAAGGTGGTCTTTCCACAGTTGGAGGGTCCCACGACCAAAATGCTCGAAGGAGACTTAAACGTAAAACCTTGCTCTACACAACTCATGATTCAAATGAAACACGCCTGTTTTATTCAAAAGCTTTTATTTCGTTCTCTACAATATCTTCCAAGATGTCTCCTACTTTGTCATCGTTGCTTACAAGATCATGCTCAGAAAATAACTCGAGAAACTCTTCCATACTTTTACCTCTCGCTTTATACATCAAATACACGAGAGCATAGTCTCCACAACTGGCTGTTTTGATGGACTGTATGGGTGCATCGTTTCTGCACACACACGACCATTTATTGAGCCACGCTATGAAAGGTTTCAAATGTTTGTAATGTGAAAAAGGAAGTCCGTAACTATCCAATACTTCACAGGTGTCGTGTTCCGTCCACACGCCCAACCAATGTTGTCCAGGTAAGTGGGAAGGATCCGTATTCACGATGTATGCTCTACGATCCAATTTTTCCGGATGTTCGGGTAATTGATCACACGCCATGGTTCCCACAAAAGCATTCCTCAAGTGTATGTCCCCCAATGCCACAGCATTCAACTGATCGGTGGTTAACCACCATCCCGTTCTGTCTGCTTAGTGCACACTCATGGAAGTGGTGGAATTTATACCGTCAATTTCTATTAAAGCTTCATATTCGGACATGAGGATGATGGTCTTGACTCTGTTGGGCAGCGCATTTCAAACGTAGATTGATCGTGCTTTGGGGTCTAGGCAATAGGATGGGATCGTCGTGTCTACCGTTAGGGACATTTGCGAAGATGGTGGCGTTTTTACCGTACCCCCAATCCAGGAATCGCACCATATTTCCGCTTCCACGCTGGAGACATCCTGTGGCTTCCAAGAATCTGTAATACCCCCCCACATCCTTTTGACCATTCCCCGTGTTCAATTCCAGAGTTTCGTAAGGATATTCTTCCCCATCTACAATTTGTTTGATGTATTCTGTGCCTGCTGGTTGATAGGCAAAGGTATCTTGATCGTATCTACCATTAAAAGCTGAGTTTTCCACGATAGCCAATACGAATTGTTGTGGGACTTTGTTATTGAAGGGATTGTTGATTTCTTTGTAGGTGGCTCCATTGTCCAGGGGGTATTGTCTCATTTCTGTCCTCACGAAGGGGTAGAGGGCCGCAGATTTACTCAAGAGGCCCATCATATCCATGTAGGTGGATGGATTGAGTTTCACGAGACACATGTAGAAGGAAAGTTTAACGTCGTCAGCGTGCACGCGCACGGATTCGGTGGGCGGGTTAGACTCTCCATTAGAGAAAATGGATGGTGGATTCAAGTAGAAATCCATTTCAAAACTGGTGCGGGGTATGATCCATTTACCTTGATGAAAAATTTCCAGAAAGGGTTTCATACGCAGAATACACCTCTTTCCTTCCAAATACAAATCTCTCGCTTCCTTTTTCTGGGCTTTGATGCTAGCCTGCTGATTGTCGGAGAGTGCCGCAAAGGCGGCATCGTCGCCTTTGACGTTCATTGCTGTGTAAGTGACGGGAGAATCAATTTCATTTCGCCAACCTCCATTCGTGGCTTGTAAGATGGTGTCTCCATCATTTCTGTCGTTGTTCAGTAGGGTCTGGAGATAGGCTTTATGATGGTACATGTCCACTTGTTCAGTGAGTAGCGTTCCATTACATTTCACATTGATGTGCTTGAAAAGAGTATGGGCCAAATTGTTGGCAAAAGAAGTCATCCTTCCCACATCGTCGTTGCGGGATGTGAGATTGCCACCTGCAGTTGTCTTGAATCCCACATCTATTTCCACAAACGATCGCGACAAATCAATGAGATCCTATTGTTTGTCGATGTAGATTTGAATGGGTGTGATACTCGACGTCAGAGGGGGAATTTTCACCCATCTCGAACTCACCGTACTGAGATCGGTGGGTGGAACTTGAAAGAGCGAGAGATTCGGGTTATGTTGCGCTGACTTTATCATGTTATTGTCGTTGCCTCCTCGTGCGTTTGCGACAGTGACGTTGCGAGGAGGATGTTTTATAAGGAGCCCGTCGTACTAAAAATCCACCTCGTTGTTGTTTCCTTCTATGCGAATACCTATGGAGAATGGTAGAGATGCGATCGTTGGTCCCCACGCCGATTCTAGGCTGACTACTACGTACTTGACGGACGCGTGACATGATTAGTTTACTCTCCGAAGATGTCTTTGATTTTTTTGGCCACTTTTCTCTTGACTTCGTTCTTGAGGGCCGTTTTAGCTCCTCTCTTTATGCCACGTTTCACTTCTGAAAGGGATCGTTTCTTAACACCACTTTTAATACCAGTCCTCACTTCTCGCAAAAAATCCTGTGCCATTTCTTTCATACCACTCCCCACTTGATGATGAGTACCGGACCATATACCCACAAAGGGTGGTGGACGTCCCCACCGATACAAACTACCTCCCTTTTGGGGGACGGGATGATGAGGTGGCGTGTACACCACGAATCGTTTCAACGTACCTCCTCTCATGATAACAACACACATACAAATAATAGCATCTTTTATTTCACGTCGTTTTTATGGATCCAACTATTGTATTTGGCAGGATACCCTTTCCACTTGACGTACAATTTATCTTTGGTACGTTTCAACACTTTTTCGACCCTAAAAAATGAGGATTCGTCCACTGTCACCTTTTGCAAGTCCCCGGCGTAAAAGGTACCCTGTAAAGGAGTGTCGTCCAATTCTTTCACCTTGTAGGTCGTGACGCCCAAAGAGGGAACCACTTGACGTACAACAAACACTTCCTCCGTCCATCCCGGTAAATAGCCTTTCTTAAAAGATCTGAATCTCTTGTTGAGACATACCCTATCTCCCACTTTAAACACGGGACGTCGTTTATTTCCCTTCTTCCAAGCGTCCGTCGTACAATCGATGCAATACGTCTTGCACGTTCCAAAGTGGGACTTTGGCAGGAGCCATGCCTATGCTCCTATGATAGGTGTGATTATACTGTTGGATGAGTTTGGGTAACACATCTACAAATCTTAGGGTGTTGGCGGCCGTGAAGTATCTGTAGAGTTTGGATTTCAGGGTGTGATTAAAACGTTCCACGACGCTAGCCTTGGCATCCCCGTGCGTCGAAAAATGATGGATCTTCTCTCGTTTCATGAGCTCCTGAAACGTTCCGTTGTAAAATTCTTTACCCGCGCCGGTTTGTAATTTAAGAGGTTTTCTCCCTTCGGCTTGGGTGAGTACACGTGGAAAGGCTTCGGTGACATCTTTTCCAGTCTTCTTAAGCGATTGCACCCACGCATATTTGGATAACACATCAATGACAGTGAGAAGATAGCGATATCCCTTATTCTGTTTGGCAATCGATTGTACTTCTATCAGATCGGCCACCCATTGTTCGTCCATGTCGAACACCAGAACGGGTTGAAAGGCACCGCGCCGCCTTCTGGGTTTGTGTAGGGTATAGGCAAGATTCTTTTCCAATTCTCTCTTGGCACGCCCGACCGATATCTTTTGAGCCTTGACATACTCTGAGACACTCCCCAGATTACCCACCACCCCAGGCGTAGAATAATCCAATAAGACTTTCTTCTTATAATCTTGATCGTCCGAGTTCTCTACTTTCTTCTTCTTCTTCCCAGAGCGTTCCATCTTCTTAGACATAGCAACTTGAGGTAGAGGATGTAGGCGTAGTAGAGGAGCCAAGTGTTTGAAAAGTACTGAAGGTACAATTGCTGCCAAACGTATTTTATATATCTTCCTTTGTAGAATCTCATAAAGGTCATGATGTGGAAGATCCTCGTACGTATAGGAAACCTGTGCGGGAGGACTTCATTGCGAAACACGTGGTGTTCCAAGCCCATAGGTACCCAGTCGTACGGTTTGAGTTTATGCAGGGTTTCGTGTTCGTACACAACGTCCCTGATCTTCATGCACACCCAGTGTGAGAGTTTATAGTGTAGGTAATAGAAAGCTCTTTCCATGATCAGTGTCTACCTCGATAATGATTCACATTGTCCATGACCCCCTTAAGAACTTGTTTACCCAGTAATCTTCCCAAGGTGCCGAATCCTGGGGCGGGTCCGGACAACAACATACTAACCACATAAGCCGCTTTATCTGTTGCGGAGGGTCCTCGATTTCAAATTCTATTCACGGTACGTAGAGACACCCCACCCTTTTGGGAAGTTCTCTTCTTCTTCTTCCTTCGTGAGGGTCTATTGCCACTACGTCTTTTACCCATGATAGGATACAAAAGAAATGAACCAAGACACGACATTCACACATTTTTATTGCTCCTCTAATAATTCTTTCAATACATCGTCGTAAGGTCGGTCCATTAAAATACAGAAGAATCGAGTCACCTTTTCGACCTTTTCCTGGGCCAACACTTTGGCAATACATTTCAAAACGTCATCAGAAGGTACACCTTCTTTAAATCGTAGTCCTAACGAAAACAAACAAATGAAAAAACTATGAAAAAATTCTTTTGTACACTTCATCTAAGAGTTCGTCCTTCGTTTGGGGCGTGACGATCAAACAATGGCAAAGTTTTAAGAATAACGTAGGTCCGCACAACACACCTACGTCCACTAAATCATCTTTTCCAATTTCATCTGTAACAACGAACAAAAAAAAAAACCCTAACGTTAACAGTCTGTACAAGGAGATTCATCATCATCTGTTTCATATCCTAATCGTAAAAAAAACGAAATGGAGCGTTTCCGTTGACATACACCTCTCTACAAAAGTCGTGACACTTTTTCCTAAACCCTAACCCTAACCCTAACCCTAACCCTAACTCCTAACCCTAACCCTAACCCTAACTCCTAACCCTAACTCCTAACCCTAACCCTAACCCTAACTCCTAACCCTAACGTCTCCGTGCAAATGGGGATGGGTTCGTTTCATGGTATCAGAGAATTCTACAGCAGTACCGTTCACCTGTCAATGAGAACCTTCAGGGTGAGCCATGAGTATCTCTTGGGTTTTCTTAAAGGGTCTCGTGTTCCACCATGCAAAGAGGTCACACTCTCTAAACGCACACCTCAGATACATTCTGTTTCTGTTCTTCTCAGACATGGAAATGGACAGCGTGGGGCTTCGACCACATTCGCACACCATTCGATCTATATGGTCCAACGTAAACCAATCGTGACCTTGGGCACGACACAGATCGTAATACTTTTGGTAGTCTTGGGCGGGACAAAACACGGGGCAAGTAGACAGGCTACAACGAAGGAACACATCCGTACAAGTTTCTTTTTTAGACTTGCGTTCTTCCATTCCTTGGGTAATATGAATGGGGCATGGGAACCAGGAATCTGCCTCCACGCTATCCAATAACTCATCCAAAGAGGAATAGTGAAACGTACCTGTACCTTCGACGCCCGGTACGATTTCACCTTCCTCTATTACTTCTTCTTCTTCTTCTGGTACTTCAGAGGGTAGAGCACTCGCGGAAGACTGGGGTATTACAGTCTCTCGTCTGCCTTTTTCCCGCCCAGGACGTGGAACCACTTTCCAATCTTTCTCGGTGTAATCGTAATGGTCGATGTCCACGACCATATTTGGTCATGCATCGAAGCGTACGTGATGTCCTTCCTATAAAAGAAAGCAGGTTTTGTAGTATCGAACGTCATTATGCTATCATTCTGCTCTTATTCCAGATTGCGGTCGGAGAGGGAAAGAGACGAAGCTTGGGAAGACCTATTGTGCCAGTTGTTCAAGTCGTTGCGCCTACGAGATGCTAAGGATGACGTCCCCCATGGAAGTGGGTATTTTGAATGGGCGTGTCCTGTACACTGGGGGCGCCGAAGGTGTGGATGCTCTCGCTGAGGAATTGGCCAGAAGGTATGACATGAGTGTTTGCGTCATCATTCCGCCCACTCACTCCCGCGCCGTTCGTATCACACCTTTGACGTAAAAGCATGTTGCACGAGGGTTTGCAGCACGTGTTACGCGCCAACAAGACGTTGCAATGCTCTCTACCCAATAACGTGTTAAAGACAGGACTGTTACAAAGAAACTATTGTGTGGTGAGGGATACCAATCTCGTGCTGGCCTTCGGACATTTCGACAGAACCAAACCCCACACATTACAGGGAGGAACCGGTTGGAGCGTGCAAATGGCGTTGGAGCAACAAAAACCCATGTGCGTCTACACTGACCGGTGGTACCAATTCGACTACCCGCAACAGAGATTTGTCCCATGTCACCCGCCCTACCTACACCCCCAAAACACTACAATCGTGGGAAGCAGACGCATCACTCTTTAAATGACACAAGAATTACGCAATTTATTTCAGAGAACCATTCAGATGGAAACTAGACCGTTACCGAATTTTTGGTTTCATTAACATTGTAAAAAAAAAAACAAAAACAAAAAGAAACGGAACAATAAAAAACGAGTGTTGTCTCATTCTTTTCCTTCTCTCTTCTCTTCGTTCTTATTCGAAATGCTACATTTTTCTTCTTCCTCTTCGACCCTACACTCTTCGCAATTGCACCCTACATCGTAACAAAATTTGACAAAGTTCATCAAGGCGCGCATGACTTGATTCCTCAGGATTAGAAACCGCTTCTCGTTGTCCGTCAGTTCGTTGTCGTCTTCCTCTTCCGTCATGTCGCGGATGTAAGCTTTGGCATAGCGTACCACTCGTCTCAAGGAATCCTAGTCCGCTCGGTGCTGCATAATGTCCATCATGTCTTCTAGGTACAAGGCTGCCCAATTGGGATTATCTTCCAGGTCTCCATTCATGTTGTTCATTCGTTCGTCTCTCCTACCACTGAGTAACGTGTCCCTTCGAAAAAGCCTACCTTCTTATAACCACTACAAACTCGTTACCAGTACCCTTCTAGTTGGACTAGGGGATACTCCCCTCATCCTACACCACATACTGAGTCCTAATATGGAGGTGCTTCCCAATATGGTGTGATGACGTAGAACTCGGTATATAAGTATAGCCTCCTTCCCAGTATTCCTCTTTTGCCTCAGTCAACATGGAAGCAGGACCACCAGACTTTGGAAGCTTCGTACAAGACGTGGATGATGAAACTCTACTAGCTGCGGCTAGGAACGAAGAAGGCGAGAATGAATTTGTAGAAGACGTGGCGGATGTCCTATTGAACGAGGTGGGTGAAGCTTTTGACCGTCAATTTTCCTATCAATCTCAACTGGAAGGCGCAGCCCTTTCCTCTTCCGCTCCTCCCGGTTCTTTCGAATTTCTTTTGGATCCCTTTGTGGATCGCAGGAGTGAACGCATGGGAGTGCGAGAGCGACACTACACCACACGTCTGAGACAACGCAGTGCGTTCATTCCTTCCCAGCACGTACCTTCGGCTCTTACCGAAGCCCTGCATGCTGCCGTCCGTCGTCTCATCACGTCCCGGCCCAAGATCGTGTGTACCTGGGACTGTCGAGTAATCGACTATCCCACGCTTACAATTATCACGGTCTGACGGCCGACAAATGGCTTCGAGGTGGGGGGCGGGTGGACGCCCTTCTGCAACAAATGAGTGCCATGCTCAACTCCAACAAACAGTTCGAAATGGATGATTCCTTCCAACTCTCCTTCACGCATGTGCGCGCGCCTCCATTGGGTTCCGGTCGCAAACGCAAGTTGAAACCCGGCCATTCCGCCTTGACGTCCCCCAAGAAAAAGAAGCTGTCCGTGCTCCTCATTAAGAACGGAGACGAGCTTTGTTGCGCCAGAGCCATCGTCACGGCCAAAGCCAGACTTGATCAACACCCCAACTGGGACGGGTTCAAAAGAGGCAGAAGGATCCAAGCAGAACATGCAGTAGACCTTCATCACGAAATGAGAGTTCCCTGAGGTCTGTGTGGGTACGACGAACTCCAAGCCTTCTCTCTATGACTATCAAATTCTTCTCTGCGATGCCACGCGCGGGTATGTTGTGACGTCGTTTGGCCCACCTTCACAAAAGCAGCTCGTCCTCCTCTACGACGACGGCCATTACGACGTCGTCACTTCTCTACCCGGATTCTTTGGCACCTAATTCTGCGCGAGGTGTCTCAAACCCTACGACAACCAAGGTCACCACGCCTGCGACAACAACCCGGACCACTGCAGTGCCTGTCTCTAGACTGGATGTCAGGATTACACCAAGGCCCGATGCCGAAGTCTTCCGGCGATGCAGACCTGCGATTCATGTAGACGGACGTTCTGTGGGACAGCGTGTCTCACCAATCACGTGTCTAAGACACAGAGCGGGAAGACCGTGGATCACCAGCAACTGAGCATCTGTACGAGTCGTAGGAAGTGCGGCAACTGTTGCAAACTCCTTGTGGGTCGCAAACAGCAACAAGAACACCGGTGTGGCTACGTCACGTGTCCTTCGTGTCACCATTACGTCGAAGCCTTGTCGCATCGGTGCTTCATTCAAGTGGCTAAGACTCCCGAGGAAGAACGGGCAGAACGTCGCGCCAAACGGAGACCTGGTCGTCTTCTGCGTGGTGCTGCTGCCAGCTTGGCCACCGTGCACTCCAACGAGGACGATGTGCCCTCCACTTCTCTTCTTCCTTCACCTCCTGCGGACGGTGTCGACCTCAATGACAAAAAACGTGGAGGAGCCATGCAGGACACGGGATGTCACGTTCCGAATCTTGTCGTGGCCGAAACCGAGAACAACGATCGTCCAGTCCGCTTCCGGGGAGACTCGTGCATGTGTGACTTCTTGGAGTGGCTGGACACGTTGACGGAGGAGGACAGCTGAGAGGTCAAGGTGTTGGCCCACAACTCCCAAGGGTACGACAGTTACTTTGTCGTCGAAGAGTACCATCGTCAACACCGCATCGTCCAGCAGTTGAGGAACGGTGCCAAGCTGTTGCAGGTCACCTTTGATCGCATCACCTTTATAGATTCTCTCTCCTTCTTCCAAATGCCGCTCTCGGCCTTTCCCAAGACGTTTGGTCTCACCGAACTCAAGAAGGGGTATTTTCCGCATCTCTTCAACGCCCTTTCTAATCAATCCTACGTCGGACGCATTCCTGACACTTCCTACTTCATGCCAGACGTCGTCTGTATCTGCACGACGGGACTTTGAGGCGTGGCATACTCGACAACATTTGGCCAACGTCATCTACGACTTCCAAAAGGAGTTGACTGAATACTGCGAGTCTGACGTCAAACTCCTCAAGCAGGGGTGTCTCTCCTTCAAGTCCGTATTCGAGCCTCTGGCTCGCTTCAATCCCTTTTCCCACATCACCATCGCCTCTGCTTGCAACCGAGATCTCCGTCAGAACCGCATGGAAGCTGACACGATCGCCAACGAACCGCTCCATGGGTGGCGCTTGAACACCAATCATTCTCGCATCGCCCTGGAATGGCTCCACTGGCAACAGCACCAGTTACCGGATGAAGACGATTACATCCGACATGCGGGCAATTCTGGCGAGTACGAGATTCCCCATTCCCGGTACACTGTAGACGGATACCATGAGAAAACCAACACTGTCTACGAGTTCCAAGGCTGCTTTTGGCATGGTTGTCCAGTCTGCTATTCCAATTGCATCCAATCCCATTGCCGCCTCGACGATAGGTGTTTTGACGATGTGTACTGTTGCACGCAGGTCAAACTCGACTTACTGCGTAATCGAGGTTTCAGGGTAGTCGAAATTTGGGAGTGTCAATGGGAAAAACTGAAACGAGAACGCGAAGATGTTTGCGCATTCGTTGATGCCCTAAATCTCTCAGCCCCTCTAAATCCTCGGGATGCGTTCTTCGGAGGTTGTACGAACGCCTTACGACTCTACCACAAGGTAGACAAGACTCGCGGGGAAAAGATTCGTTACTTCGATTTCATGTCTCTGTACCCGTGGGTCAACAAGAACGGTAAGTACCCTCTGGGACATCCTGAGATCATCTCTCAACCCGGTCATACAGACCTTTCTCGTTATTTCGGCTTAGCGAAATGCATGGTGCTTCCACCCCACGGTCTCTTCCATCCCGTGCTACCTTACCGTCACGCCGGCAAACTCACCTTTCCGCTCTGTGCCTCCTGCGTGGCCAAGGAAATGTCGAAACCCTTTCTGGAGCATACTCCCATCTGTACTCACACGGATTCAGAACGCCAACTCGTAGGGACCTTGTGCACACCAGAACTCCTCAAGGCTATTGAGAAGGGATACACAGTCGTCTGCATACACGAAGTGTGGCATTTCCCAACCACTCCCAGAGGGCTCTTCAAAGACTACGTGAACACGTGGCTCAAGATCAAGGAAGAGGCCAGCGAGTGGCCGAGTCACGTGGGCGACGATCCCCTGAAACGTCAACGACACTTGGCTGATTACAGAGACAAAGAGGGGATCGAATTGGACCCGGAAAAGATCGAGAAAAATCCCGGACTACGTACGCTGGCCAAGATGATGTTAAACTCCATGTGAGGTAAATTTGGTCAGCGTACCAACAAGACACAAGTCCGGGAATTTGATGACCCCAAAAAATTTTCCACATTCTGTTATAGTGACATCGTCCAAATCAAGTACGTTGGTATACAGTCAGATGATCGGGTGGAAGTACAATACACTTTAGAAGAGGAAGACGAATCCATCTCGCCCAACCTGAAGATATTCGTGTTCTGTTTCACGACCTGTTGAGCTCGTCTAAAACTCTATGACGCTCTCGACATCTTACAAGAGCGAGTACTCTACAAAGACACGGACTCAGTCGTGTTCCTTTCTGCCCAGGGAATGCCCGAGCCACCACTGGGAGAATATCTGGGGGACTTTAAGAACGAATTGCCCCCAGACGATTATATAGTGGAATTTGCCTCTGGAGGTCCAAAAAACTATGGGTACAAGACCCATAAAGGTAAAGAGGACTGTAAAGTTCGGGGCATCACGCTCAATAGTCTGGGGCAGAGACATGTCAATTTTGAAATCCTCAAAAATAGCATGCTAGAAGACTTAACTTCCCCACTGGAGTCTGGCGAGGCGCGCATCACCGCCGTACCCATACCATACAAAATCGTGAGGAACGCCCAAGAATACCAATTGTCCACCACGGCCCAACAAAAAAAATACAAGTTGGTATACAACAAGCGCGTGGTGAATCCTCACACGTTCCAAACCTTCCTGTATGGGTATGAGCGGTGGACGGAAGAGGACGCGCACGTGTCTGAACTGCTCACTTCTCTCTAATTCTTATTCTGACGGTCACCTAGCTTCATCTCACCTCTTTTTCCAAAAAAAACAAACAAAAAACAAAAAAGCAAAAAAAACAAACAAAAAAACAAAACAAAAAAAAATTGTAAATAGTGTAAATAGTCCCAGCGACAATGAGTTGAGATGACTACTCGATGATACCCACCCGCATCTTTCGTAGCAATGAGGGAATCAAAACACAAGTCGAAGGTAACCAACCCCTCGAGGCGTGCCCCATTGTCACGGGAGATACGGGTTTAATGCTCTCACACGAGAGGGGGACTGGGAAGTCATTTTTAAGAACTACGCATGCGCATTTTTTTAGGTTACCACATGGATTGGAAAGATTGAAACGTGACATATATATATTCATTCGAACCCAACCCAGTTTTAGGTTGTCAGGGTCATAGTGATGACGTCATAGGATAAAAAAGTCAATACTCCTAACTAGAATTGAAGACATCATAGGTCAGGTTGTTATGGTGATAATGATGACGTCATAGGATAAAAAAATCAATACTCCTCACTAGAATTGATGACGACATAGGTCAGGTTGTTATGGTGATAGTGATGACGTCATAGGATCAAAAAATCAATTCTCACTAGAATTGATGACGTCATCATTTACGTCATAGGTCAGGTGGGGAGAATTCGAAAAATCAGCCCTGAGTGAGCGGATACCACTACTTGTAAGCGTGGAAAAATACTCTTCCCCTCAAAATAATATTCATATCTTAATAGAAGCATCACGATATGAAACAATATGATGCATCATTAAAATACAATTTGGAAGTGTTGTAACCTTACTAAACTGCTTTTAAATGGTTTATTCCCTAATTTCAGAGTTATTGTACTCTTATACAAGTGAGGTAGACTATGAGCAACTGGTACCCATCTTTTCCCCCACAATTAGTCAATCTAATGAGAAGCCAAAGTAAAGGCAGACAAGAAAATGTTCTGCATTCTCTATATTATGATTTAATTTATGAGTGCTAATCATTTTAAAAGTAAGTGAAATTACCTTGAGCCTTGAGTTGAGCAATATCTTGATCTTGTGTGGCTATAATTTCCTTGTACTCCTCACATTTTTGGCAGCTGTGGTAGAACATGGACCTAGGCTTTTTTCCACCCACAGCTGGCCTTGGAGAAAGTTGTGGTTGACTCTGGCTGAAATCCCTGGGTCTTTTTCCACCAACTGTAGCTCTGGGGGTCTGTAAAGCTGATATGGCAGAGTTGGGAGGGGGAGGGGTTGATTTAAAGCTGATTTGTGAGAGTTGGGATGGGGATGAAGGTAAGACGAACATTCAGATATAATATCTCTTCCACCAAAGTATTCATCATTTATGGACTCAGCATTGTCGTACTCCACTTCATCAGATTATTGATAAATGGCTGCTTGCTTTCAACATCCAGATTTCTTGCTAAAGGGTTCATTTCTGCAAGTATGCAGTTATCCCTTTCTTTCAAAGCAGCTCTTTCCTTTTCCTCTAAAGCCTTTTCCCTTTCCTTGTTTTCCTTAGCCTTTTGTTATTCTGCTTGTTTCTTCTCTCGTTCTGCTTTCTTTCTTGCAAATTGTTCCACATCAGCCATTTTGTTTTTTGTGGATTCTTCATCCTCCTCCTCACTGCCATCCTTTTGCTTTGTTCTCTTTCCCGTTCTTTTTTTTTTGTTCATTTTGTTTGGGGTTTTTCAATTTCTACATGACAACTTTTCTTTTCATCACTTCCTCTTTATCACCTGCAAGTTAACACATTTCCAGCCGTCAAAAAGATATCTTCTTACAGTAAAATGAAACTTCAGTTGCAGCCACCAATCACATCACAAGTTTGAAACACAAGAATTGCATTTGTTTGTGATCTTGTTGCCCCCTCTCTCATCTATTTGATGCTAGTTTTGAATTATTTTTATCAAATTAAATTATTTTATTAAATCCTATCTGCAAAATATACAACTTGCAAGAGGCACACCAAGTACCAGTAGTTTGTCACTATCCCTGTTCCATTGATTTGGGATTACAATATCCAGTTCTCTCCTTAATTACCTTGATCATGACTTTCAAAAAGATTTTGAGAAAATGGACCATGTATCAAAGTAGGTGGCACCATTTCCATCAATGTCATGCTTCCATGCTGAAAACCGAGCCATGAGCATTTAAAAAAAAACTGGCTCATTTTTTTAGAACTTATTTTGGCAAACCTTTCATTTATCATAAGCATACAACAGCAAATGTATTCTCCATGTATTTCTCATTAGATTACGAGTTTATACCAATGAAACACATATTGAGTGATAATTTATAAGGCCATTTTACTCTTCCGTCTCAGAAAACATTGAAACTTAGAATCTTAGGATGGATCAGCAGAGTGAGATGGAAATTTTTCCCATAGCTTAAAAGGTGGCATGCCAAATCACAAGGAAATGTGGCCACAAAGCTAACTCAGAGTTAATTCTTTCAGATTTGCATAGAAAACCAAAATCAAACAACTTAGCTCTGTGTCACAAGATGATAAAAAAATGTGCTCAGACTCACCACTTTTCAAAATAATTGTGGACTAGTAGAAGGTATCCCCATAGTGTGCCTCTTTAATGCCATCCCCCCTTGTTCTGAAGTCGTTGTCAGTTTTGATGTCTAGAGTACCATCATCTACAAACTCAACCAAGTAGTACACTGTACAAGCAGGAAAGAAACAAATTAATAGAAAGTTTTACGTTTTAAAAAGAAAGTTAAATAGTATGAACAGAAAGTTTTATTTTAAATATGTGCTCCTAATTGTAAAAAATGTAATGCCCTAATTTTGACAGGAAGTCGTGTTCAGAGAAATTGAGAGGTACTGTATTCATTTTCAAGTTTTGTGGTCTCTGGGTTTATTAAATCACCCGCAGTGTGCACATGTGGCCTGAATTTGAAAGTGAGCGCGAAAGCCATGAATAGACATTTCAAATCAACCACAAGAAAACTAAATATATCTCATTTGTACATTGTGAATATAATTTCGTAAATATCTTGCACCAGAACAATCCATTTCAAAAGACCTGCAATCTGTTTCTGGAATATGTTTGTTTCACAGGAAATCAAATTAAGAGAAAATCAACTGGTGAATGATCACTATATGCTCTTATCTCTTAAGTTCTGAACCCAAGGATTATTAGTTGAAAGTTATTAAATTTTAGCGATAAAATCCTTGTTGTAGGGCAGAAGAGCAATGTAAGCTTGATAATTTATGCATACACATTCTGACGTGCTTCAATTCAGTATGACTATAACAAAGGATAGTAATTCAGAGTTAACCCAAAATGTCTCAAACCTTAATCCTCCAATCATTTGGGAGCCTTTTGCAATCTTCTAGAGTTGGTATTACCTTTCTTTGACACACAATAAATATATAAACACATACTGTAGCTTCTACTGTGGCTGAATAACGTTTAGTTTGGGCCAACTTAACCTTTGATACATGAATTTCGCACTCTTTGCTGGGCATCCAGTGTGAAGGGGCATTGTGGGTCATATCGTTATTGGGGCACGTGGGTCATGTTAGTCACTGAGGTCATTCAGGTCAGCAATTGAATGAGCGAACATGGCCGACAACAGTGAGATCGCTATAGGTCCATATTTGAAACATTTATGTGATTCTTCCACATGTAATGTTCCAAGAACTACGAAATATAGATGGAGCAAGAAAGCTAAATTAGTGAGCGAGAGAGAGGAGAGCTATCCAGAGGAAAGAAACCTAACAAAAAGTCACATCGATTTTAGCAACGCGACTTCTCAAGAATTGCACTGCTTTTACCCCCTATCAAGTTCACCTCTTTGAGTCTGCCCCTACCTCATACCATGTTTGCCCCCTCACTTTTTGAGTTTGCCCCCGCCAAGCTGAGTTCACCCTAGCCAAGCCTCCAAACCTCTTGTTTAGTAACTCTCTAACAGACATTTCTCCCACTTGAACTGAACCTGGGGCTGATGTGAGCTCAAGGTGTGGCACTGTCATAGCTTTAACTGGAGCTATGCGAGCTTTCCCCACAAGGAATTTACAATGGATGTCACCTCTCATTCTTGACTCTAAGGCGAGTCACCTGACCATAGCCTGTTGAACTGACATCCGAGAAGCTGTGGATCTGTCCTGAGATAACCATACCAAAGTTATTGGGCTTGAGACATTGTTCCATAAAGAATTGCTCCAAGTTAGGCAACTGGCTTTTCCACTTCACCCAATGCACACAGAACTCTTGGCTGATTTCATCATCCCAACTCAACTTCAAACGACACAAATCCTGCTATATCTTCTTTCCCACCAACAGAAAAGGTGCAGCTATTCCTAGGGGATTGTAGATAGAAGATATGTTGGACAAAATCCCTCTTAGTGTTAGCAGTTGTTCTTTTATGTTGATTCTGAAACTGGACATGTCAGACTCGATCCCCCACTGAATGCTAAGGGCCCTCTTGATTCGATAATAGTTGTTGCCTAGTTCCAATGATCTCACTCCATGGGCACATGCTTCTTCTGGAATACTTTCAAGAACGACCTTATTGCTACTGAGGAACTTGGCCAAATTGAACCCTCCATATGCACAAGCACAGTGAACACCATGCATTCTTTCGACAGCTAAGTCTACTGACTCTTCTGAACAAAGACAATTGTTGACATAGAAACTCTTCAGAACATCAGCAGTATCTGCACCAACAATCTTCTCTACGTCATTGGCATCTTTCTGCAACGCGAAGTTTGAGCAACTCAGTGATGAAGACCAGCCAAATAGGTGAACATTCATCTGATACTCCTCAAGATCCTTTGTTAAATCTCCATCAGGCCACCATAGAAATTAATGGAAGTCTCCCTGGCTTTCTGGCACCCATCAAACTTAATGGAACATTGATTTAATTGTCACTTGCAGTCGAATGCCACCTGATCTTGTTAGGTTTCTTGGCATGGTAAAAACCATGGTGGGGTATGTACCAAACTTGACCTGTCTTTGCATGCATAAGATGTGACAGTACCTTCTGAGCAAAACCATAGTCTGCGTAAAACTTCTCACTCTTGATAAGACTCTTCCTTAACCAGTGTGCTCTTTGGAGGACTTGCTCCCTGTTGTCAGGAGACCGTGGATCATCACTGTGGAGTGGAAGGGAAATCTCATAAAGAAGATCTTCTAAGTGCTGAGTTCCCTGGCAGACTATCATCAAAAACCTTTTGTCTTTTTGTGAATACTCTTGCTCTTTGTCGTCCATTTGCTCGGTGAAGTCCAGTTCAAACATTTTATTCAGTGTTTGTGGTGTGACCATCTCTCTAACTTTGGTCTCCACCATGAAGTGATGACCATGGTGTTTCCCCGAACCAACTTCCTTCGCAGCAACTCTACAACAACTTACAACTGGATGCTTTGTACTGCACATGTACAAGGACCCCATTATCACCCATCTGGCAAAAGTGTTGATTGCAAAGGGACCACCCTTGTCACTCGCTAATATACCTGCTGGTTCAAGAGCCTTTGGGCAATTCAAGCCAATCAGAAGACTGATCCTGGCATTGGGCAACTGTGGAGGTAAATCTTCCAGTATGCTTCTAAGATGTTTCCCTATGATGGGCAAGTTCAGCTGTAGGGATGTTTTCGGGCATAGAAAGGTCCTCTTTAGTGAATGTCTTCAGCAACTGCACAGGATGATCACCATTTAAATCAGTCACGACCAATCCATTCAAGACTTTGGAGTTGTGCAACTTCACACTCTTGATGATCTTCACCATCAGCTGCGTCTCCATACCATTCACCTTTAGCATGGCCGTGATATCACTGAGAACAAACAATCTGGTACTACAGGCATTGAGCATGGCATAAGTGAGGACTTCTCTTCCTTCAGATTTGAGCCTGACTAGAACGATGGGATGGGCAGAAACGGATTCCTCAGTACCTAGGGCATTACAGATATTCTCTTCCACTTTCTGTATGGGCATTTGATGCAGAGTCCTTCTGTTGCAGAGGAGGGTGGCTCCGTTGCTTGGGGGCCTCTTTGTTATGGGCAAAGTTGTCATCATGCAGTCCTGTAGGATGTCAACGAGAACACTTCTAACAGGTTTTCCTCTGGACACAACTGTGAGCTCTATGTCCAGGATCGTAACAAGCAAAGCAGAGTGCTTTCTCCTTAAAAAAGTCTTTCCTCCGCAACCAAGATTTCTTTAATAATAATAATAATAATAATAATAATAATTTTATTTATATAGCGCTAAAATCCAATAATTGTCCAAAGCGCTACCTAATTACAAAATAAAATATAAAAAATATAAAATATAAAATATAAAATATCTACAATATACAATATAATTCAAATATAGCCTAAGTTATCTACTATATAAATCAAAAACATATCAAAACAAAAGGAATCTCATAACCTATATGCTAACTTAAATGAAAAAGTTTTAAGGGATTGCTTAAAAGTTGCCACTGAAGCACATTTCCTAATCTCTAGAGGTAAATCGTTCCACAATTTAGGTCCTGCAATAGAGAAAGCTCTGTCTCCATATGTTTTCAATCTGCTTCTTGGAACCACTAAATATTCTTTACATGAAGAACGCAATGACCTAGAGTATGTTTTAAAATTCAAAAGGTCAGAAATATAAGAAGGTGCAAGGCCATGAAGGGCCTTGTTTACCAATAAAAGGACTTTAAAAGTTATTCTAAACTCAACTGGTAACCAATGAAGATTAATTAAAATAGGAGTTATATGAACATGCCTCGGTGTCAATGTGACAACACGAGCTGGAGCATTCTGAACTGCCTGTAGTCTAGCTAACAGATACTTAGGAAGGCCATGTAATAAGGAATTACAGTGATCAAGTTTCGAACTAATAAATGCATGGACTAAGATTTTACATGTATCTTGGCTTAAGTACTTGCGGATTTTAGCAATATTTCTCAAATGATAGAATGATGATTTACAAATGTTCTTAATGTGCTCCTCAAAACTAAATATACTATCAAACTGAACCCCTAAATTACGAACAGAGTCACGAGGTGCAATGCACTCAGAACCAACAGTAATGTGACCGATGTCAGGCATGGGATGGAATCTGGAACTGATGACTACAAGGTCCGTTTTATCCTGGTTTAGTTTAAGACAGTAAGTAAGTAAGTAATCCTTGCAATCGTGTAAGTCATGACCCTTGCTACAGAGTACACAAAAGCTTGTGGGCTTGTGGGCTTGTGGGAGCCCATCAGTTAGTCAGCGGTTACATTTGTTGCGTGATTGGAAACGTGAAGAGAGATACGAGTACACTACCCAAAGGTTTTAACTTGCCAGGGCCTTTCCCTTTGTTGGTACGATCAGGTCTATTAGAGGGACCATCCACGCGACGCAGAGCTTCTCCCGAGAAAATGGATTGGTTGCAATCCCTGCTTCTGCTGGCACAAAGTTTATCAAATTGTCAAAGGTGGTGATTGCTCCTCTTGTGGTTCTTGTTTATTTGCTTCTCAGTTCCATCAGTCTTGAGGCGGAAAAGTAAGTTTGGTCACTAAGCACTGCAGATTATTAGGATGATTGAGAATAGACAGGAAAGTTAGAGTTGACATGGTGCTTTGGCATTGGCTGAGGAAGACAGAAAATCTGTCTAGCCCAAGCTCGTCTCCTGGTCAGATGTAGGGCCACTCGTTAATCTTCTTAAGAAAAACGTTCAATTTAATTTTCTCACCAGTTTGTTGTAGTTGAATAAGTTTGACTGTGTTAGCAGCACCATTTGTCAAGTCCTTATGTTAATAGATATGTCTGTCCTTTCACCTACTGCAAGGTTCAATAATGTATGTTTTGTTTGGTTGATCAAGTGGAGCTTCTTTAAGAATTTTTTTTCTGAGAGTGTGAGATTGAGCTTCAATGACAGTGTCATGTGCTTTGATTGAGTACTTAGGACCAGACATAGCATGGTGAACTCTGTCTTTGAAGTTATTTACTTTAGCATTTTGTATGAATAAGCGAGGTATATCAAGATATTCAGTGCCGTTGGAATCTATTAATCTCTCTTCAAACTTCATAATATCTTGGCAATTATGTTTACCTTCTCTTAATCTATTTAGCATTTGAGCAAACATTTTACTCTCTCTTTGCCTCATAATTTCATGCAATTCAAACATTCTAACATGTTCTTGGCAAAGGTTGGGTGCAAGAATAGAATACTCTGAATTATCTAGGTCTCTAAATATATATCCATCTATTACTGGCTCAAGTTGAAAAAGGTCACCTTTAGCAACAATACTCACAGTTACAAAGGGTAAATGACCTCCCTTAATATCTTTACGTCTGTTATTGATTTGAATATTAAACATACTGTTGCCTACCATGGAAATCTCATCGATAAATATCAATCTGACACCACCTACTGTATTTACTTGTGTATAAGTTCAACTGGTGTATAAGTCAACCCCCCACTTTCGAGGTCAAAAATCGGATTTTTCATCATTTCTAGTCAAAGAAGTAAAATTCAGACAGGTGGAAATTTCCCAAAAAGTTAATCTCTTATTTCTGAGAATGTATTGAAAACACAGGGAATTAAAAAAACAGCAGAGCAAAACGTAACTGTACTCTGTGAAGTTTATTAGCACTTGTTTATGCACTTATCAGCGGCCATCCCGGGGGGTTGACCCCAGGGAACCCCCAGGTATTTGCAAATTCCACCTACCCAAGGCCAATATTCTTCCACAAAAGCTACCACTGTCCCTCCCCTGGGGAGCATAATTTGAAAGGACCCCCAAATTGTAACTTACTTTCCTGCATAATTTTCAATAAAAGTTTAACAATAGTATATACAGTTAGCAAAAATAGCTAGTCCACCTGTTTTCAGCACACAATGACGTTCAGCTTTATACCTTGTAAGTCATAGAATGACAATTTCAACGCACATACACTTACTTTGGCCTGTGTTTACTATGCAGGGCTCTACAGGGCTCAAAGTTAGACATCCCAAGTTGCTTTTTGCCGGTGACTAACTGGAATAAAGTAGCGGCAAATATTATGTGTTTTACGGCTCTGTCAGTCTCAATTTTGAGCCTTGACAAATAACTTGCAATTGAAACAAACAGATTCTTTTATTTTCTTTCGAAATCTTCACGTAGGGTCCATGGTACCAGATCTCGCATGCTTTGCCTTGTTTCTTGCACATGTTCATGAATCTGTGAAAAAAAAGAATTATTCTTTTATCTTGTGGAATAAAGATAGCTAATACTGCTATCTTAGTAACTGACTACGCGAGTGTTATTGCTTGCCCATACTCCTCCATCTCCCAAAAGCACCAAACATTTTCAACAGTCTCATTTTCACTCTGGCTTCCTGTATTATCGTCAATGTGACAAAAACAAAGTAGAGGGAATGTTCACGCACCTGCCCATAAAATAGTACCGTTAATGACATAAAAAAGGTAATTGAGCACATCAACATAAAATTGAACATAAATAACATTTTCCCTGGGTTGCTTTCTTACAGGAGCACTCTGCGGCTCTTGCCTTTTGTCTGGATACAATGTTAACGTGCTCGACCCACATGTGAACATTGGTCACTGGCAGACAGCAGTTGTCCGCCAATGCCAGAAGCTCCTCGTCGGTGAATGTTGCATTTTTCTTAGCTTTATCATTAGTGGCTTCATCAATGACACTTTTGGGTACTATTGAGTATTAAGTCTGTGAAGTAATAAACCATGGTCGACCGTGTCAAATGCCGCAGAAAGATTAAGCAGTATAAAACAACAGTACAACCACGATCCACAGTACGTAAGATGTCGTCATGAACTCCCAGAAGGGCAGTCTCAGTGCTATGCAATTTCTTGTAAGCAGATTGTAATTTCTCATCAAGGTTGCTGTCATCAATATACTGCACAAGTTGTACCACAACCAATTTCTCAATCAATTTAGAGGCGAATGGAAGGTTAGAAATAGGACGAAAATTCTTAAAATCTTCAGTATCTAAATTAGTCTTCTTTAACAATGGAATAATCAAGGCAGTTTTGAGTGAGTTTGGCATAAGAGCCTTATCTAAGGAATGATTTACAATATCCGTTATGACTGGTAGCAACCTTGGTAAACATTTTGTTAGCACAGAAGCTGGTAGTTGATCGAGAGCACAAGTTTTCACTCTGGAGGATTTAATAAAGTTAGCTATAAGGTCGGTAGTCAAATTTCATCTGTAAACCATGGCACATAAGGATGAAGAGTAACAGACCTACGAACGATTGGGGCATGATTGTTGATCATAGATTGAAGAGTGGAGTTGAATTGATCAAAAACTAATGAAAGGTCATCATTTAGAGGTGATCTAATTAGCACAGAGTCTTCCAGGTCAGAGGAGAACTTATACATGTCAATGGCACGTACGCGTTGATTATTCTTGAGAACAATGCCAACCCGCCACCAGTAGTATGTAATCGAGGGACATGGTGGAAAACATATCCGTCTGGACAAATGTCACAGATGTGATATAAATCCTAGTCATCACCACGAAGCCACGTCTCTGACAGGGCAAAGAGGTCGATATTGTGATCAGCTATGAAATCATTTATCAGCCGAGACTTGTTACAAATAGATCGAGCATTCAAAAGGCAAAAAAAAGGTACAATGGTTGATAACTTAGACCGCAATGGATTGTTTTGTAGTTTGAAGTTTGTATGCAATCTCGACATTCCGGAAGCCATCGATAAACAATCACGACATTCTCTTGCCAAGAACATTATAGAGGTTTTTGCAGAGGACATTTTTTTTTGCCTATTGCATGCTTAATACCACGATATTTGCATCTCGTGGAGTCACTTGGCGAAAAGCTTCATATGTGATGAAGAAATTATAGCCGTTGTTTTTTCAACAGCCTTCTACATTAAGCATGCAGTAGCATGAAAAATTAGTTTAATTTTTGAGTCTTGTAATTATGGGGTCAAACAGTGGAATGTAGAAAACCGTTCCTTACGTTCACTGAAGGGATTATTGTTGAATCAGTAAGTGATCCATCTTCTGGTAATGAATACCAATTTGTACTAAAGTAAGCAGCAACAAATTGTTTTCATTCTTTTAAAAAACACCATAAACTACAACAGCTGTTCTCTATTTTAAAACTGTTTTATATGAACCTGGTTTAAGAAACTGAACGAAATGCCTATATATAATCGGAGCAGTTGCGTTACAGAATATTATGACATCATTAGGCAAATATAAACAGTTATGTGAGGGCTATGATCTTTTTAAAACAACAGCAAATGCAATCTGACATAAACTTTGACTGTACTGTCATATAACCGAGCTTTCCACAACAGGTTTTTTCAAATCAATTTAACCCTAAAACCAAGGAATGCTTTAGTTCATCGGTCAGTGTGTATGGCAATGATAAGTGCACATTATTTGGCTGGAAGGTTTGGATTTCTTCCAATAATACATTTTCGGTTTACATAGTAATGCTTGTTTTCAATTTTCTTGATCCACTGATTTGTCTTGGATATGTAGACATAATCCTCCTCTTTGTGTCTAAGGCAATACTGGGAGTCAAAATTCTGTCCAGACGTGTCAACAGCTGTCTAGAATTGTGGCCCATTCTTCAGGTCAACTCTGCAACCAGTACACTTTCGAATGTTTCCGCTTATTTAAATGAGCTCAACTGGAGTGCTCTCAGTGGGTCAAACTACTGGCTTCTCTGGTCTTGGATTGGTGATATGTATGAGCTGTACCTTCAATTCACTACCATCAGAAGACTGCACTGAATATTGCAACTGCGTACAGTCTGGAGGAATGTCTCTCAGCAATTCTCCCAGGGTTTCCCTCTCTGTGAGTACAACAGATTCTTTTGATTTATTCCTTAGTGGTTTGACCAGGTTTCTTCCCTGCCTGGCGACTTACATTTACCACTGATGCTGCTGTTAAATTACTTGTTTTGTTTTCCAAAAGGTACAAGGTAACAAAGCACTGGAGGTAATGGTTGTCAGCAGCCAATGAATGAGAACATATATGGTGCATCAGACATAGTTTGATGCTACTCTGGTTTGTAGATTTAATGAATGTAACCGAAGAAGTTACAATTCATAGACCCAACGTTTTGACACTCCTTTCTACTGCCTTCATCAGGGGTGATCTAAACGCTGCATATATGGTGCATCTTGAACTGGAGACATGGGGTGCAACAAACATATTTATGTTCATCAACACACTTTATAACATGTGGCTGACTTCCTGACTCACTGGGAACCATATGGGACTTGTGTCCATGGAAACCTTGACGGATGTTACCATTGAGGATTCTCTCCACTTTGACGTTCGATGCAGATACTTGGTCATCGAGGAACTTTTCAGTTAACCTCTGAAGTTCCCTTGTAAGGGAATCGGTTGGAACTTCATCATCGTCAAGAGGTTTCATTGGAACAACTGAGACATAGTCAAGAAGCTGCCTTCGTTTTGGAGGGACTTAGAGCCCAGAAGTTTGGAGGCATTTTTGCATTGTTGTACTCGTCCTTTAAGACTTATGGACCTGACATTTCTGTAAACGCTTTGCCAATATCGTGATGTTGTTTCATCACAAATCCTTGAATATCATTGACAACCTGTGAGACATCTTTCCTTTTGTTTTCCATCCAGGTTTTCAGGGACGCATTCATTGACTCAGGGCAGTTGTTGTCAAACATGTCTTCCTCTATGCCAACTTCTTGGAGAAGACTTGGTCATCAGTGATGGACAGCACTTCAGCCTTGTTTTTTCGAAATAGAGAAAGAATTTAACATCTTGAGACATGTTTTTCTTTCTCCTTTCTTCCAGCTCCAAGTCGTTCCACGTTACTTTAAGTTTAGAGAGATTTAAGTCAAAATCAGCATGGCTGTTACAGTTGATCAGTTCCTCTTGCTGTTTATCAACAAAAAATCTTTGGCAACTGTTCTGTAGAAGCTGTCAGAGAGATGTAGATCAGATTTGATCTTGTGTTCAATGTTCCTGACAATATGTGGTAGACATAGGAATCCAAAAGCAAAGGGAAATTCTAAGTCTAAGGCCTTGATCCATCAGATCCATACGCTTTAAGTGTGTTCCGTAGCTCTAGGCAGGCATTTGTCATCTTTTGGAAAAGTGACTGATAAGTTTCCCGATTTTTTTTGGCACAGATCATGACTGGTCCAGTCACAACAGGTTTTTTTGCCACTTTCATGTGATTGGAGTGGCATATGTCAGTAAGTTCTAACAACAACATAAAAATTTCCAATGTGAAGCGTCATATAAACACAAAAGGGTGAGTTGATATTATTGTCTTTTGTACAAAATTTGGCAATGTCAGATATCTGCTCCTCCATAAAGAGGATAATGGTAGGGCAATTGTCTTCCACAGTTACTCCTCTACTGATCTTGGATTAAGTTTGGATGTTATGTATTTTCCTTGGCGTTCGTTTCTTGGGAGAGATGACTGGGATGATGCCATAAACCCCCCAGGCTTTGTCAGTCCCACGGTCAGTGGCAATACCAGGTCAGGTGGGGAAATCTGACCAACATGTCCCAACACACCGACACTGCACCGGAGTAGATTCTATTAAGCAATGTCTTACAAACAAAGGCAACAAAAGGTCGACATGAAGGGTTTTTTCTTAATTCAATTGATGGAGGGTAAGCCGAATGATAAGATACCCCTTTAAAGGTACTCCAAAAGGGGGAAAAGGAATCTTCCACCTAAACCTTGTGCCGAATCCAACGTAAGACCTGAGTTTGTTGAGGGCTTGGAACAGTGCCTGCTATTTCTTTCCATTGTCCCTCGTGGCTGTGTAACTCCCCAGCACAAAAATGATCTGGATCTCTGAATTGTAATTCAGAAACATTACCAAGAGCATCACCCTGAATGATTCGTCTGAGCCTTTCTTCTGGAAACCTTGGCCCCCACATACTGGCCCCTACAGGGTTTCCCCTCCAGTCAGCCCAACACACTTGTTTGGGAAGTGACTGGGCTACAGCCAGGACCGAGATGTCAAAGGATGGATCAAACTCCCATTTCCACACCAGATCAAAGGAAGCCTAGAAAGGAAAAGGCAGGACAAACAGGTGTGGGTGGAGATTTAATTAACAGCATAAAAGGAAATAAAAGTATAATGAGGGGAAGACTCAAGGGCCAGCAGGTGGTGACAATTGTAACCTAGAATGACCAGGAGGGTATTTTGAGACCGTTTTCGCGATTGTCTTTCGCTGCAGTCCTCAGGGTGGGATTTATCATGAGAAAAGACAGTTCAACAAGCATTTATTCAATCATCAGGCATTTATTCAATTATCAACCATCAAACATTCATTTGATCATCAATTATTCATTTATTCAATCATCAATTATTTAACAAACAGTTTCACTTATCATTTCCTTGTTTATTATTTGCGTTGCGTGGGGAAGATTCAGCAAGATCGCTCTTCCTCTTAAAACAGGTTGCTCTAGTGTGGCCAAACCTCTGATGGTAATAGCAATGAAAAAATTTATATGGGGCTAGGGTTGCATCGCGATGAGGAGGCCTAGTAAACTTACGCTCTTGGCACCTTCGGGTGTGCTTGTCAACCTTGGCTTCTATTTCTAAAACCTTCTCTTGATCCTTATCCCCCAAAAGGGGGAGAAGATAATCATGGAACTGGCCGTCGGAACTAGAATGGAGCTTTGAACAAAGGGTCTCACAGGCCAATCTTTGGTAGTTGGCTCGATCATGTTTGCTGTCTTGAGCAGCATCCTCTATGGCTTCAATCAGTTCCATTGCCTCGAAACGGGAGAACTCAGCAATAGGACATGCGGACAGGATTCTAACTTTACCCAATAGGCTCTCCAAGGACAGGGTAGTTAGTGACTCTACCCTCTTTTGCAACTCAGTAAACTTCCTCCTAAGAGTCTGAAAAGGATCACGGAAATACATTCAAATATCTGCCAGAGAGCTCAAACAGTCCTTTAAAACCACCACACAAAATTGGTAATAATGACAGTTTAAGAACAATAATATTAATAAATGGATCCTTGCTGTCCAGGTTATGTCTCAAGAGAATGAAACCAGAACAATAATAACCTAAAATGCCATTAATGATCATCACAACATTCTTCGCCGAGAAATCGTAGCACTAAAATTGAAGTAAGTAGTGAACTTTACACCATAAAGACCAAAAACGCCTTTAATCAACTATGAAGCACTAAGCTGAGAAGAACAGGTGGATTCACACGAAACTTTGGTTCTCAATCACGAACTATTAAAGGTGCAGATGCATAGCGTAAAAGTCACATTACTGAGAAAAAAGAATTATACTTCAAAGGAATTATATCACCAAAACATCAATAGTAAACCCCGAACTCCAAACAAGAATCACTCTGAGCATACTCATCAGTGAACATCCAACATTTCGTTCGCCTGACGAAATAATCATGTCATCTAAAGTACAATCAGAACACTTAGCTCAATTTTTTTTTGTTTACAATCCATTGTAAACACACTCATTAGTGATCATCCAGTCGCTCTCCAGACGAAAGAATCATGTCACCAAGAGAACAATCAAATACTGAGCTCAAACAATATGCATTTTAAACACACTTTTTAGTGATCGTCAAATCGCTCTCCTGACGAAATAATCATGTCACAAAGAGAACAATCAAAAACCGAGCTCAAACAACATGCACTGTAAACCCACTCATTAGTAATCAACAAATCGCTGTCCTGGCGAAATAATCAGGTCACAAAGAGAGCAATAAAAAGCCGAGCTCAAACAATATGCATTGTAATTAACAAATAGAGAGGCTTTCACTGAGCTCTGTTCTGTTATAAAGCACGCAGGAAGCGGCTAGAGCACGAAAGAAGTGTAGGGAGAAACACGAGACGTAGACTTGTGTTTCTCCCCACTTCTTGTTCCCAGAGAGAACAATCAAAACCGAGCTCAAACAATATGAATTGTAGACACCATTACTGATCATCAAATCGCTGTCCCGACGAAAGAATCATGTCACTAAGAGAACAATCAAAAACTGAGCTCAAACAATATGCACTGTAAACCCACCCATTATTGATCATCAAATCGCTGTCCCGACGAAACAATCATGTCACTAAGAACAATCAAACATTGAGCTCAAACAATATGCATTGTAAAGACACCATTAGCAATCATCAAATCGCTCTCCTGACGAGAGAATCATGTTACTAAGAGAACAAATACTGATCTCAAACAATATGCATTGTAAACACACTTATTAGTGATCATCAAATCGCTCTCCTGACGAAATAATCATGTCACAAAGAGAACAGTAAAAAACCGAGCTCAAACAATATGCATTGTAGACACTTATTAGTGATCATCAAAACGCTATCCTGACGAAAGAATCGTGTCCCTTAGAGAACAATCAGATACAGAGCTCAAACAATATGCAATGTAAAACCCACTCATTAGTGATCATCATACATACATACATACATACATACATACATACATACAAAACCTTTATTTAAGTGTCTAATCGTTCTAGTGCCTATTGGCACTAATTGGGGACACCTTAAAGACTAAAAAATCTAATTAAAAACTGAATCTTAAAAGCAGGAAAATAACATTATTCAGACTAAGTGCTCCTCTACACTTTAAAACTAAGTTACAATTTTACTCAATAACACTTTGTAGCAGGGTGCTGAATTTACAATGTAATATATGAGCTCGGACACTAAAAATGAATATGTATAAAAATGCGTACGTCAAGTTAACCTAAGCATAAGCGACATTCACTCCCACATCCTTCGAGAAATGATGTTACATCCTTCTTACGTATAGCTGTCCTAAAAGTTGCCAAAGTTCCAATATTTGTCTCTTCCTTGCTTAATATTGACCACAATTGTGGTTCAAAAAATCTAAGAGAATGTCTTCCATAAGTAACACTTTTAAACCGAGGTAAGACAAAATCTGCATTTCTTAGGTTGTATCCCTTATTATTAGTATTCTCACTGTTGATATTAAAAATGTTTGCAATTTCGTTCGTTGTTAATTTGTTTTTAACTTTAAACATCAAAATTAGTATATCCTGCAACCTCCTATTTTGCAAAGTAGTTAATTTAGCTCTTTTTAGTAAGGCGTCATAACTTTCGGCAGTAGTATTATACACTAATCTTAAGGCTCTTTCTTGTAGACGCTCCAATTTACGATTATCAGATGCCGTGCAAAAGGTGCAAGGTGTGGCATGATAGCTGATTTGTACAAAAGTAACTTGGCATTTACTGGGATAAGATTTTTAAGCCTTCTTAAAACTCCGATCATACCGGCAACTTTCTTACACACACTACTTAAATGATCTTTAAAGTTCAGGTTTTCGTCTAGGGTTACACCTAGGATCTTGATGGATTGTGACTGTTCAACTTTTTCGCCACTTATATCCAGATCAGCGTTCCTTTCACCTTTTGGATTTCCCAAAACCATAGCTTGGTATTTATCGCAATTGACCTTTAAAAGTTTATCTTGATACCATTTAGTCATCTTCTCTCCATTGTCCACCAGTATCTTCTCCACTCTTTTCATTGTTTCATGTGCTACAAAGACCTGATGGTCATCCGCATACATCGAGACATTGGCATCTGATATTATGTTAGGCAAATCGTTCTGGAAAATATTCCACATAAGTGGTCCAAATGTGCTTCCCTGTGGACATCCTCTCTTCATCACAACCCAGTCGCTTATTACAGAACCTATCCTTACTCTATTCTCTCTTCTCTGAAAATATGATCGTATGAGCTGTATGGCTTTGTCAGAGAAATTGTAGGCTTGCAGTTTATTTAAGAGTAATTGAGGGCTAAGAGAGTCAAAAGCCTTGCTCATATCCGATGACAATATACCGACAATTCTCTTGCTGTCTAGTTCGGCTCTCCATGTTTCGGTCAGCCTTATCAGCGTGGTCTCACAGCTATTCTTTATACGATAGGCAGTGATAGCATCACTGAGTCTGTCATCCATAACCTTACTGACTTGTTGGCCCAGCAATATTTCATAGACTTTATTTACGCATGACAGTATCGTGATAGGTCTATAGTTTGTATCCCTTTGTTTATCATCCTTCTTATGTACCGGTATCCATTCTCCACGCTTGAGCTTTGCTATCCATTTTCCATTTCTAATTGCTTGGTTAAAAATCACAGCAAGAGACGAAGCTAACTCAGTGGCGCCTACTTTAAGGATCTTAGGGTCGATCCTGTCATATCCCCTTGACTTATTGGGGTTTAGGTCGCTCGTGACTTTTCGCAATTCTTCGCATGTAATTTCGTTAAATTCAAAGTGGTTTTCATGTAAATCTCTCTTGATAGGATTAGTCGAAATATTAAGAAGAGAGTTGTGATTCATGACATCACTCTCTACACAGTCATTTACGTGGTCCCCTCCAATTCCATCAGCCATAGTAGAGAAAAAATTAGCAAAGTGGTTAGCTACTTTGGTTTGATCCCCCTCCAACACATCCTTAACTTTCAAGCATATATCACCGCTGTTTCCCTGTTTGTTCTTGAAGTCAGTGAATGGTCTAAACGTTCTATAGAACTTTCTTGGATCAGACTTGACATTATCTGATACTTTTTTCCAATACTGCCTAATTGCTTTTCTTCTTTTTTTGGTGGCTTCATTGCGCCACTTCCTCTGCAATTCAAAATTGTCTTGTGGGGTTTTTACTGAATTTCTTTGAGAAGCATCTTTTAGCTTTGATAGCATTTTTCCACTCTCTCGTCATGTAAGGTACATTATGTGCCCTTACTTATATGTCCCTAGTAGGTAGATGATCATCCACAATCTTATTTAGCAGTGCCTCCCAATACTCGTAATGTTCATCAACAGATTCGAAACTCTCACCCACATGCCAAGGGGCCATTTTCAGATCTTCTTTGAACTTCTCCTCATTAAAGTTCTTATAGCTCCGTACCTTCAGAATTCTGGTCTTGTGTTGCACTGCTCTCTCCTTCAGTGACGCATATACCATATGATGGTCACTAATTTCTGGGTTGTACACACCTCCTTCTCGAAAAAAATCTGGTTGGTTTGTTAGAATAACATCTAGCAGAGTAGAACTGTTCTCTCTGATCCTCGTAGGTTCTTTGATCAGACATTCTAGACCATACACTCCCTCAAGATCACCTAAAATTTTTCCTTCCTTATCTCCTGGTCTGAGCTTATTGAGATTCAAATCTCCCATAATAATAAAGAACTGTTTCTGAAGGGATATCCAAGAACAGATTTCATGTAATTCCTTTTCCAGAGCTTCATAGTAGTTCTTCCCAATAGCTTTCGGAGATCTATAGATGCCCATAACGATGACATCCTTACCGCCGAATTTAGATTGCATTGGTAGAACCTCAAATGTTTTAAACACCTTTGGTTGCTATAAACGCTTCGATGGAAGTACAGATGAAAAATATGCTATCAGACATGCCATCAAGTGAAAAAAATAAAAGGTACTTGGAATAAAACCAACTGTACCACAAGAAAAATTTCCTGATAATCTTTAGATGCATGTTCCCCTTCACAAAACAACCCAGACGGGGAAAAACTTACTCACCCAAATCTGAGCAACTATGGAAACTTATTTGAACAACGGAGCATAAATTTGATCACACAAAAGACAAAAGCACAGAAGAGTCGTTACCAAGAGTTCTCCATGAGCTAGCGGTTGTGCTGACTGTGCTGGTTGTGCCGGTTGTGCTGGCTGTGCTGGCTGTGCTGGTCGTGCTGGTGGTGCTGGTGGTGTTGGACGTGCCAGTCGTGCTGACTGAATAGGCATTTGTGGATCTGCCATCAGAACTACAGGCAATCTTCTTCACTTGAAATTCAAGGGTTGTAGGATAGGAGTCGTCAGAAGCTCTTCCAGGCGCCTGATCATGTTTGAAGGGTAGAATGCCAGTGAGAGTCATCTTTTATCCCTATTTAACATCCCTAGAAGTTGCCAGACTCAATGGGGTTCGTTAACACAGTTTGTATAGGTAATCACATGATTTCGAGTGCAATTTGGAATAAATAAGCACGAGTAAATTTTTTTAAAGACTAACAAAATTTGTGGTCTTTGAAAAAATTAACAAGTGCTTGTTTATTCCAAATTGCACGAGAAAATCATGTGATTACGTGTTAATAATATACATGGAAAAATACGAGATGGCTTGTCATAATTAAACATAAGCAAAGCGCGCGCGTCAAGTGCAAAAATCATTTATTCAAACCTTGCGTTCGGTCAAAACAACCGCGTACGATCAAAATAATAATAAATTATGCAATGATATCTTCACATCTTTAAGGTGCAAAAAAGTTCAAAGTCCGGCTAAACAGTTCAAGGAATTGTTCAGTCTGTGTCCTAATCGCTTTTGACGAAATGGAATCGTCTTTTCCGAGGTTTAACCATGTTTGTATTTAATTTCGGCGTGTGATCGCTTGAGCAAAGTGTTAAGCTGGGTCGGCTCGTAATTTTCGATTTCAGCAGTGCTTTTTACAGTGTTTTCGTTGTTTAAGCTGTTTTTCAGCTGCGGTGGCGAAAGAAAGCCTACTTAAAACACCGGCCATCGTTTCGCTGGCAAATTTTCAAATTTTCAAATTTTGTTGCGACATCCAAGGCTCGCATTTGATTGGCTATCTGTGAGTTTCTTCGATTATTGACCAATCAGAATGTCTGATTTGTTTCTTTCTTTGCACTGAATTAACTCTCTTCTGCACTGAATTAACTCTCTTCTGCACTGAATTACCTGAAAACTGCATTTATCTTAACCAATCAGAACTAAGTAATTTGTCCATGTATATTATTAGAGTAGAAATACCTCTGAGATTAAGTCTCTGTGCTTAAATTAACATTTACAGTAGTACTTTTTGAAGATTCAGGCAAATGTTTGTGGCATGAAGTGCCACTTTGATGACGACCTTCTAAGTCGCACCAGGTATTTATTTTGTAGAAAAGGTTGTGGTTATTCATCATAATAAATAACAATAAAAGCTAAGTTTTTTCGTTTGTCTCATGATGTAGTCATGTGTGATGTAGACTGCGACATTTCGACTGCTTACTGCTAGTCTTCAGGCGATGAGGTCAACTGGTTATGCATGATCTTATAAAGCATGATGCTCTGCTGTGATTAGTTGTTCTTTCAACAGCTCTGATTGGTGCATTTCGATCCTATCTGTTCGCTCAGTGATTTGCTCCCTCGGCGGTCCGCTGTCGCAGGGCTCTCCTGTTGTTGTGTTTTTCGATCGTGGGCATTCACGCTTCTGGAATTTCTATTCTACTATCCCTGTTGATATTGTTATGGTGAAATTGCTTTTTACAAGTATTCCACTTCAACTGGCACTACAATGTACTGAGACTGCTATCCTACAATCTACCGACCCTCTACCGCTACCAAAAGAGGACATTATGGATTTACTAAACTTTTGCCTGATGTCAACTTACTTTCAGTACAACGGCAAACACTACAAACAGTTACACGGTACAGCTATGGGGTCTCCAGTTTTTGTTGTTGTAGCAGAAATTGTGATGCAGAACATCAAGGAAAGCGCAACTTTCGTTGCCGTGCGACACGACGAAATCAACGCATTCCACCTTAACCACCACCTTAACTAACAAAACACTGACATACAGTTTACTGGAAAGGTCGAGGAAAATGGTAAACTACCTTTTCTAGACTGCTTGTTAAGCCGTGACGACAATTCACTACGCACAACAGTTTACAGGAAACCGACACATACCGACAGATTACTGGACGAGTCATCCTACAACCCGACATCACACAAAGCCACTACTATCAGGACTCTTACCCGACGAGCACAATTAGTATGTAATACGACAGACAGCTTATCCGATGAGAACAAGTTCCTTAACTGTGTTTTCTCAAAGAGCAACTACAACGAAGACTTCATCCAACGTAACACTCACAGCCCTACTACTACTACCAAAGCTAACGACAACGCAACTCCTATGACCACAGCCACTATACCATACATAAAGGGCATATCTCACGCATCCTACAACCATTCAATATCCGCGTCGCTCAAAAACCTATTACCGACTAACATCAAAGATGGAGACGAACTGAGGAACAGACAAGGAGCAGTATATAAGATCAATTGCTCTGACTGCCATGCCTCCTACATCAGTGAGACTGGCAGAAACCTCGCAAGTAGACTGACCGAACACAAACAAGCGACGAGGAAAGGCGATGTCAACAATCACATTGCTGAACATCACCGACTTACGAACCACACTATTGACTGGGACTCTGCACAATGCCTAACCTACAGCACTAACTACTTTCAATGACTGACCCTGGAAAGCTGGTTTACTAACTTGGAACAGACTCCCCTCAACAGGTGTCAACCACTACTGGCACCATACAAACAACTCATCCACGACATTAACATTACAAATGAACCGAACAGAAAGACCTAACTTCACTAACAGATCCAAACCGACCAATCACGACTGACCTAGCCACTTGAGTCTTACAGCCAATAACAGCATGGCAAAACTGACCAATCAGTGTACACAAACCGGACTAAGTGCATTCGACTGACAACAACCTCTCACTTGACTCTGATGATGACTTCCGTTCAAGTTGTCGAAATGTCAGTCACCACTACCAACAACAGTCCTTCTCAGGACTACACTCACCCGGACGATCATACTACACTATTACATGAGATCTTAGCATAGTCTCTGACTTGAAAACAGCGGGTATGCCTTGTTGTTGTAGGCAACAGTGAAGCTGTTCGGACAGACCTTTGAAATCAGGTGAAACCGCACTAGCTTTGAACTCGTTGGCAGGTTCGGCACTGTTGTTTGGTTTTCTGGTCTTTGTAAGTTTCTGCAAGAAAGAAAAAGGATAACCATTAGAAACCAGAACAGATGACAGATGTTTTTTCTCCTCTGAGATGACGGAGGGTTTTGTTACGAGACATTGGCGCGCTCGTAAAGGCACTTAACAATACCGCGTTTTACTGATTAAGGGTGGTGTGAATCATACACTAAGTATTGATCAGTGTGTGTGCGCTTCTTGTATATGCTGGTGGTGAGGTGGCTGTCAGGTTCTCTTAAAACTGCAGTGACTTGGAAGGCGAGTTTGTTATCTTTCTCTGTCTCCATGGTGAAGTGGATGGAAGGCTGCTGGTTGTTTAAATGCTGTAAGAAGTCATCTATGTTTTGGCGATCCAGGATGGTAAAGATATCATCCACATAGCGTTTCCAGATCCTAGGCTCGTAGGATGATGAAACTCTCCATGAAGAGGTTAGTAATAAAAGTGGAAACTGGACTCCCCGTCAGTGGCGGGGCTGACTTTTTGCTCGTAAATCGATCCGTTATATTGGAAGTATGTGGATCTCAATGCGAAGGTCAAAAGGTCAGCGATCTGTGCAGGCCTTGGTGTTCAAGGCTTGGGTTGTTCTCGAGTTTCTGCAGTGCGGCTTGTACAGTGGTGTCGATAGGAACATTGGTAAACAGCGATTTTACGTCGAAAAATGCCATGATATCGTTGTCTAAGATCGTCTCATTGCTGACAGTGGATACAAAGTGGGCTGAATTGGTCACGGTGTACTCTGACCTTCCTGTTAAAGGAGACAAGATGTTGGCTAAGTAAGCAGATAAATCATATGTAAAGGTGTTTACACACAACACGATAGGTCTTAGTGGTACATCGACCTTATGGATCTTCGGTAAACCGTAGATTCTAGGCGGCTGTTTATGTCAGGGTTTGATCTTGTCGTAAACGGCCTCTGACAGATATCCGCTTCGCTTCAAGATAAGCAGCTTTTCAGACGACTTTCGGGTTAGACGGTCTGTCAGATCTTTGTTGAGGAGCTGATATGGTCCGTTCTCAATAAGCGTAGACATCTTAGCTCGGTAGGTGTCGGTATCCATGACTATGCCAATACGCCCTTTGTCCACTGGGAGAACCATGATGGACTCGTCTTCTTTCAGGCTTTTAAGTGCATCTCACATCTCCTTCGTGATGTTAGGCTCTGGTGGTTCCGCCCGTTGAAGGATACCATTAACAGCTCTTCTGACAGCATCTGCTTGTTCGGCATCGAGTTGTCTTATGGCTGCTTCAACCTTGGCAATGATATCTGTGATAGGAATGTTCGCATGAGTTATGACGAAGTTTAGTCCTTTCTTCAGTAGGGCTTTTTCGGCATTGCTAAGGGACCTAGAAGATAAATTAACAACCCAGTTAGCTTTGTCAACATACAGTGTATCAACCGGTGACACAGCTGCCTGTTTTTCTCGAATAAGTTTTTCAAACTTCTGCTTATGTCTGTCTTTGGTGGTGTTGAAGACTCATTGGATGTTGGTCTTAATCTGCTCAAGTATCCTGTTGGCGTTGTTTGTCTAGAGAGCGGATGTTATGCTCTATGCTGTAGATTCTGTATCCTTCTTTGCATCTCCTTTGGCCTTCTGTGTCAGCCTGATCCATTCCCTTAGGAATCTCATGGATGCAAATTCAGCGACTCTGCGTGCGCCTTTGGTCGGAACTGGCGGGCAAACTCGTAGATCTTTAGGAACA
This sequence comes from Pocillopora verrucosa, assembly GCF_036669915.1. Lineage (NCBI taxonomy): Eukaryota > Metazoa > Cnidaria > Anthozoa > Scleractinia > Pocilloporidae > Pocillopora > Pocillopora verrucosa. The sequence goes on along the minus strand of NC_089320.1, from coordinate 8,138,879 downwards.
ACGTGGTTCTTGATGCACCTTGTTAGGAAGGTGAGATGGTTAGTGTAGTGTGCGAACTTGCTCGAGCAATGCTCATGTCAATGAATCAACCTTAGGGCTGTGCGCCCATATATCTGGTTGATTTTGTGGAAAAGGTTGGGGTTATTCATCATGGTAAATAATGATAAAAGCTAAGTTTTTTTCGTTTGTCTCACTAGTCTTTTTCAGGCGGTTTCATCCTTTCTTAATTTAGTTCCATCCTTCCTTAATCTAGCTAGGGGGTATAGAAGGCGGGTTCACATTTTCTTCCGTCCCCTGGAGTAGCGTGTTCACTCAAGTAGAAAATATGAATAATTCAAACAGAGGACAATATAAATATTCAACACCTAATTATCAAAAGATTAGCATTAAAGAGATCATAGATTTCTTGCGAAAAATATTTTCGGTATGTTAGAGAAGGATGACCAACAAAAGGGGACAGATTTACGAGAGAAACGTACCACATGCTTACCTTTTTCTCTGTCGCCACTTTGGAAGCCATTCAACGGTACTACCCAGTCCCTATGGTCTGGAACTTTCATTTTTAAGATGGTGGTGATGTTACAAATCATGTGGGTCTTTAAATGTCATTAGGGACTTTAAGCAATGAGAGTGGGAATGGCGACGGGGACTCAATAACCCGCAAAAAAGACTCATGATATCTTTGAAAGAAGTTCAAAATCAACTTTTGATTAGCCACGATGATGGTGTGATAAACGATAAGGAACTTCTACTCCTGTACGATTTAAACAGGTCCGATAATGTTGATCTTCCGTACAATTCTTATCCTGGTTTTGACTCCAATGATTTGGAAGACGACGAGTGCCTTTCAGAGTTTCGCTTCTACAGGAACGACTTACTACTTCTGGCTGAAGTATTGGGGATTCCTAAGGTAGTGGAGTGCTATCAAAAAAGTATCTGTACCGGATTGGAGGCTCTTTGCATTTTTCTAAAGAGATATAGCTATCCTTGTCGATATTCATACATGATAGCTTGTTTTGGGAAGCCTGCTCCAGTGTTTTGCATTATAAACAACTACATGACAGAGCTTTGCAGTGGAATGTAGCGTCCTCAACCCCCATTCACTGGAAATATACAGTAATGCCATAACAGCTAAGGGATCCCCCTTGGATAACTGTTTTGGCTTTATTGATGGGACAGTTAGACCAATAAGCAAGCCTGGCCAAAATCAGCGCGTTTTCTACAATGGTCACAAAAGAGTTCACAGTATAAAATTCCAATCCGTGGCATTACCAAATGGAATTATCGAAAATATGTATGCTGATCTCTCTGCAGCCTCGGCTTTCTCACATATTTCTTCAATTGCTGCATCAAACTCCGAGGGCTCATCAACTGCTATTCCAGTGGCCTTGCTTTCTTCAGCAAGCTTTCTTTTGTGTTTGTTTATTAAAACCAGGTTTACATGGTCTCTTACAGACCTCACAGAAACTGAGAAATGGGGCTCAGAAACTGCACTCAGGTTTAAGGGAATTTCTTCCCTCAGTTTCGCTCCCTCTCTACTTTCCTTTGGCTGGCTATATGGATCAACAGTTAGCATTTGTCTTACTAAAAGAAGATTGTGATCTTTCGTCCAGTACATTGGAGTAGTCGACCTTAAACGTAAACAAAGTAGATTCAACTCCCAGTACAAAACAGCTGACTAAACACACTGTCATAAATTATGTAATTATGACGTCATAATGCTTGCGATGTACTTCTAAGTTATGAAAAAAACAATACAACGGTCTTGACCATCGCGTGATACTTCGTAGTTACAATAGTTGTAACATTGGTGCCGTGACCAGGATGACAGAGGATATAACCAAAATGATATCGATCCGAGGAGCCTACAAAGGACACTGTACGCAAGACTTTAAAAAAGCAGAAAAACTCATAGCTGCAAAGGATTCAGATCCCGCTGAATTAGAGGCACTTGTGGACAGACTCACACGAAGAGCTGGGGAGATAGCGCACATGGATGCTAAAATTGTAATGGCTTTGGAGACAGAGCCAGAAATACTAAAAGACACAGAATCAGCCCTATTGTTTCGAGACAATATATCGGACTGGCAATTCCGAATCAAACGATTTCTCAAGAGTAAACAAGAAACGCCGGTGAGTCAGTTCCATAACAGTAGTTTCAAACAAACACCAACGCCTTGAATGCACATTAATCTACCCAAGATAAACATCAAATCCTTTGGAGGAGATCCACTTGAATGGCTCACATTCTGGGATAGCTTTAGTGCAGCTATCGATAAAAACCTTGAACTAAGTGATGTTGAAAAAATGAATTATCTTAATGGAATGCTTAAAGGAGAAGCAGCGCGCACTATCTCCGGGCTTCCATTGACTGAAGAAAATTATAGAAAAGCAACTGAGCTATTAAAAGAGCGCTTTGGCAAACCCCAAAATTTAACCAACGCTTACATGGAATCATTATCCAAGATCCGAGCGCCATCAAGTGACATTAAAAATTTAAGGGAATTTCACGATACATGCGAAGCCAATATTCGTGGCTTAGAAACACTTGGAGTAATGACAGAATCATATGGTAGTTTGCTAATTCCCATACTCTTAAAGAAAATACTCGAGGACATACGCTGCTTAATATTCAGAGCGGATCCTTTAGCGGACAGCTCCCTGGATAGATTGAGGGTAGCCATAATACAAGAAATTGAAACACGAGAGAAAAGTCACATATCCTCTCAAGAAGATTCCACATCTGTTGAAATGGACGGAGAAGTATTCGTACCAACCGCTGGCACTCTATTAGCCAATGCTCAGCAAAAACAAAGAATTTTCAACAGAAAACCGAAAGTAACACGCCCATGCACTTACTGCGCGGAAACACACCGCCCAGAGAGATGCGATCATCACATCAGTAGAAGAACGCAGATCTATCCTTCAACGCCAACAAAGATGTCTAAACTGTCTTGGACTCAAACACACGAAAAGTCAATGCTACTCAAAAGGTCGTTGTATGAAATGTAAGAGAAAACACAATACTTAAATCTGCGAAGAAAAACAAGAGAATCCAAACCAAAGTTCATCATATCAGATGAAAGAAAACAGCAATTCAAACAGTAGTCAGCCACCTACACATACCACAGCAAAAATTGTACAAAAATTGTGTTTTTTGCTGTGGTATGTGTAGGTGGCTGACTACTGTTTGAATTGCTGTTTTCTTTCATCTGATATGATGAACTTTGGTTTGGATTCTCTTGTTTTTCTCCTTCAAATCGAACTAAACAACCAAGACAGAGACGCTACTAGATTCTTATGGCTAAAAGATACGAACAAATCCGTTAACAGTGCGGACAATTTGGAAGCTTACAGATTTTGCCGCGTTCTATTTGGAGCAGCTCCCTCACCCTTTCTACTAAACGCGACAATACAATATCACCTTAACGAAAACGATAACTGGATAATGAAAGACTTAACAGAGAACATGTATATGGACAATGTGGTCACAGGAACTCATTGCCACGATAAAGCCTTAGAATATTATTCTTTGTCGCGAAATTATCTACAAAAAGCAGGCATGAATTTACGACAGTGGACCTCTAACTCAATCGCTTTAAATCGCAGAGCACAAGATGATAATGCACATGCAGCTCAAGCAACAAAAATTCTAGGACTCACGTGGAACTCAACGAACGATACGCTATCCCTTTCACTCGAAAACATGATCAAAAAATCGGAAGCTATCACAAAACTTACTAAAAGATCCACGATCAGCTTTGCATCAAAGTTGTTTGATCCCCTGGGATACGTTGAACCCATTACAGTCAAAGCAAAGATCATGATCCAAGATCTATGGAAACAGAACTTAAGCTGGGATGAGGATGTCCCAAGCGATCATGAGAACCAATGGCTAAAGTGGATCAGCGATATCAGCAATTTGACGTCGATTGAAATACCCAGACCATACTTCCTCACAGACATTTCTACACGGCAACTTCATATATTTTGCGACAGCAGCCAATTAGCTTACGGAGCAGTGGCTTACCTAAGAGGAAAATCAGGAGCTGAAGTATACACTGCGTTCGTTATGGCTAAAACCAAAGTTGCACCTATTAAAACACAGACCCTTCCACGACTGGAACTGTTAGCAGCACTCTTAGGAGTGCAGTTATCTGAATATCTGACCAAGACACTACAGCTTACAAAAACCAAATGCGAAGTCACATACTGGAGTGATTCCCAAATAGTATTATCGTGGATATCGTCTACTAAACAATTACCACAATTTGTTAGTACACGAGTCCACAAGATAAAAGAAATAACATCCCCGACTACATGGCGATTTTGCCCAACATCGATGAATCCAGCCGACTTGTTGACTCGGGGACTTGATACCAAAATGTTCAACGAGAAGAAACAACTATGGTTTCAAGGGCCTCCATGGCTGAGAAACCCAGAGGACACATGGCCTCCACAACCCGAACCATCATCAATCCACACAGAGTACGAGAACCCACAATTGGCAGTTACAATTATGGCAGATATTAAAGAAAATCCCAACATACTGCACATCATTGAGTTAACAAAATACAGCACCCTAACACGTGTAGTCAGAATTACTGCCCTTCTTGTCCTCTTTGCAAGAAAGTGGAAAACACCTGAAGCGTATAATGATAACATTCTCACCACAAAAGAAATGCTGGAAGCCAGAAATTTGTTACTAAAAGCAACTCAACAAATAACTTATCAAAAAGAAATATCATACCTAAAGAACGGGGATAAATTCAAAGAACCTGCCATCGTACGACAACTCAACCTTTATCTTGACGATGCAGACCTACTTCGCTTTCGTGGACGGTTACAGTACACAGATCTACCCCACGATACAAAGTTTCCCATTCTCATGCCAAAAGACAATTATTTGACTTCACTGATAGTCCAATCTATGCACAAGACGGTTATGCATGGTGGAGTTTGTGAAACATTAACTCAGCTAAGACAAACATGTTGGATTCCACAAGGTCGACAGTTGGTTAAAAGAATCATCTCCAAGTGCACAACATGCAGAAAAATCTAAGGACCACCATTTCGATCTGTACCTACACCACCTCTACCCAAACTGAGAGTTCTACAATCACAGGCCTTTCAATTTACTGGCATCGATTACGCAGGTCCTCTTTATGTTCGCGACCAAGGAAATCGAACTTCATCCAAAGTTTACATTTGTCTGTTCACTTGTGCCGCAAGACGAGCCGTACACCTCGAGTTAGTAGAAGATCAGACAACCCAAGCCTTTCTTAGGGCATTCAGAAGATTTATCAGTCGACGTGGAGTTCCCGAATGTATCATTTCTGACAACGCAAAAACCTTTAAAGCTGGAGCTCAAGAACTCCAAACGATGAAAAATCAGGTCCTCAAGCCAGATGCATCACAACAGTTCCTCGCCAACCATAACATAACATGGAAGTTCATAACAGAACGAGCCCCGTGGGAGGATTCTACGAAAGACTTGTTGGACTAGTAAAAAGATGTCTCAAAAAAACTATAGGCAAAGCCTGTCTAAACATTATTGAACTTAACACAATACTCATTGAGGTTGAGGCAGTGTTAAACAGCCGTCCCTTGACATACCCTTACGTGGATATTAACGATGCCTCTCCTTTGACCCCATCACATTTCTCATGTGGACACCGTCTTCTGGCATTACCAGACACAAGAGTTAGCGTCCAAGAATCAGATCCAGACTATATTCTGCCTGATGTTTCTACAAAAGAGCTAACAAAGAGAGCAAAATATCATGAGAAAACGATACAGGCTTTCTGGACACGTTGGCAAAAGGAGTATCTGACAAGTCTACGTGAATATAACGCTCATCAAAGGAAAGTGTCAAACAACACCACAGTTTCTATAGGAGACGTTGTTCTCATACATGATAATATGCCACGTAATCAGTGGAAAATAGGTGTCGTTACTGATTTACATAAAGGGAAAGACGGATTAGTCAGATCTGTATCTTTAAGAATAAGTTCTGGTAATACACTGTTAAGACCTATAGAGAAACTTTACCCATTGGAGGTATCCAGCGAGAACAATACACAAAGTATTGAAAAGGAAGACAAAGAAGCTATAACCGATAAACAACGCCCCCCAGTACGACTTGCCGCTCAGAAAGCAATTCACAGAATCCGGGAACAATCAAAGGAATACTTGACCTGAAAGCTATTTATTACGAAACTATTCTTAAATGTTTCTATTTTGCTAATCATTCCATACTATTTCTTATCTAATCGGCCCGGGAGAGTGTCATAAATTATGTAATTATGACGTCACAATGCTTGCGATGTACTTCTAAGTTATGAAAAAAACAACACAGCGGTCTTGACCATCGCGTGATACTTCGTAGTTACAATAGTTGTAACACACACTTATCATAGGGTCACCTTTCAACTTTAGAAAAAATAATAACCTGCAGAATACAGGGCAACTTTTCATGGTTTAACAAAGTGATGAAAGTTATTTATAATAGTCTCCTGGGAATATTTAATGTTTAGATAGCAGAGAAGGCAAAAAAAAAAATCATGTTTTCAGCCAATGTCAAAGTGACTTGTTTCACGTCGGGGCCGAACGTAGGACGTCAAACTCCCACTTGTCATGTGCAGATGATTATTTGGATTTTCCCAGAGAGCCTGCGGTCCCCATCGCCGTCCCTGTTCTCGTTGCTTAAAGTCCCTGTTAGAGACAGCGCGTCACCCAAGCCGAAAATAGACTGGACACTGTAAGGTAATTGGAAGGGAAGTCTGGTTTCGATAAACAAGAGCGCCTGTCGCCTAGTGCAGCTTCGCATGGTGAACAAACACAAACTATTTTACATTGAGATATCGGTTTACGTTTTGCTTAAAAAAGCCACTCCTGTTTTCAAAGAAATGACACGTGATTGTTTCATGAGAACTCATCGTGAAATGTAGTTTGCCTTGAGAAAAACATGGAATTGAGCGCTCTAAGAATATCAGAACACTTGGAGTTATGTCAAGACTACCTCACCACATAGTAATAAATAATTACAATTAATTCAAACTTCTAGCGTACTGCATATTTTGAAAACACCTTTGTAAAATAATTATTTTCAGGCTTTGTTTACCGGTTACATTAACTAGGGCATGGTATAATGTGAACTAGCTTACAGCTTTGAATGGGATTCTAATGAAGGAAACTCCAGGACAAATATTTGCAGTGGTTAAATGAAATATGGTTTGGAAAAAGCCATCTGTACACAATCCTGCAAAGGTAAAATTTAACATCTACTTTAGAGCTCAGTTGATCACACTGCCACTAAGAGTGTTATTGTATAGCTATCACTCCCAAACCCCCATCCCCCATACATTGAAGAGCTTGTGTACCTGGACATGAGACAGATTACTAATTAATTCAATTTGAAACTTGGTATGCAGCATTCAGCAATTACTGACTCAGCAGACATGGCTACAAACATCTCATCCAACCAGTACCAGTGCTTTATTTACCCTACTGAGTACAATTGGAGAAATGCGTCTAATCCTTCTACATAGACTGTAATATTGAAGTTTGGTTCATGGCAGTAATTATAGCCACAGTAACTGGCTCTTTGAGATCTTGACTTAGAACTATGGCTGAAATTTTTGCCAGATATGAATCGGGATTATGGGAATAAGGACGTCGAGGATTTGAAATAAGTCAACAACAGCTAAGATCGCTATTCAAGTTTATTACACGAAGCAACATGGTCGACTCACATGGGAGAAGCCCTATAAAACAAAGGATCACGGGAGAAAACGCTTTACATCAAAGCATGATACATACATACATACATACATACTTTATTTGTCACGTAGGTCGATAAATGGCAGCTAAAAAGCTGATGTGGACCTACAAAACTAAAGAGTGTCTACAAAATTTAAATAATAACAATAACAAGTTGCGAAATTATGGTAAGTAAGAAAGGATGTAAGACCTAGTAATATAATATACAGTTGATTTACAGTAGTAATAAAAAGGAATAAAATAAATAAAAGTAGTAAAATAGCTTTAATATATGTAATTTACAACGTCTTTATTTAGTCCCTGTAAACCATTAAATGTTATTTTATCTAAAATGTCGGATTTTGCTTTGAGAGCAGATTTGAAAGAAACAATGTTCGGTTTGCTCTTCAAGTACACGGGTAAGTTGTTCCATAGAACAGACGCATGGTGAGAAAAAGAAGATCGACGGAAGTCACTTTTAGGGCGTTGCACGAATAGCTTCAGATTGTCCCTTAGATTTCTCAACGGAGAGTGTTTAGTAAACAAAGAGCTTATAGCAGCCGGAGCTCTATTGTAAAATGCCTGATAGGATATAGTGGCAATCCTCTTTTTATAGAAATATGATAAGGACTTCCATTTTGTCGCTGCCAGAACTTCAGTATTGGGGGTAGATTCCTTTAGGTTAAAAATAAATCTCGCGGCTCCAATGTGAATGTCTTCCAGTGTCTGAAGTGACTTAGAAGATCCCCATAATGCAATAGAATACGCAATACTTGGAATGATACCTTTGAAATAAATTGACTCTAAGAGGCGATTGTCGAGTCCTTTTAGGTGTTTGAGTTTCTTCACTCTTGCCGAAAAACGTTTGCTCAAAGATTTTATATGTGGCGACCAAGAGAGTTTATTATCGATAAGAATCCCTAAACATGTAGCTTTGGAAACAAATGACAACTCATTTTGCCCTAAACAAATTTTCTGTAGGGGTCCGATGAATCTTGATTTTGATAACAACATTAGTTCACTTTTTGCGGGATGAATAGTCATGAAGTTATCCTTAGCCCATTTGTTTAAGTCAACGATCGCTTTCTGTATCTTAAATAAAACTTCATCAACAGTATTTCCAATGCAAAAAACAGTAGTATCATCTGCAAACATTTCAACGGAAGCGTTCGTTGTGGCTCCGGGCAGATCATTTGAGTAAATGCTGTAAAGTCTAGGACCAAGTAAAGACCCTTGGGGTACACCCGTATCTATTTCCAACAATTCTGAGTTTGAACCATTTACGGTGACAAATTGTTTACGATTATCAAGATAATTTAAGAGCCAATCGTAAAAAGAGCCACTAATACCTATAGAGTGTAATTTATCCATAAGAACTGTGTGGTTGACGCAATCAAACGCTTTCCGAAAATCAATAAAGACTACGCCAATAATATTGCTTTCATCCAAGGCTAAACGCCATCGTTCTGTAACGGAAAGTAAGAGCAGCTCGGGTGAGCTTCCTTTTCTGAAGCCCCATTGATTTAAGGAGATCAGATTGTTACTATATAAGAAGTTATCAAGTTGTTGGCTTACAACATTCTCCAATAGCTTGCCCGGAATGCTAAGAAGGGAAATAGGCCTGTAGTTTTCACAGTCGAGAGTATTCCCCTTCTTGTGAAGACATTTTACCTGTGCCTGTTTCCACTGGCTGGGGAGTTTGCATTCCAAAATACTTCTTTGAGCCAGTGGCATAAAGCAATCCAAAAATGCGTCTCCAATAAGGTACAGCTCTTTGCTGGATATGTCATCAGGTCCACTCGCCTTGCCAGGTTTCAAACACCTTAGAGAAGATTTTAAAAGATCTCTGTTAAGGGCTATGTTATAAAGAGAGGCACTGTTTTTTCTTGCGGACTGACAAGGAGAGTTTACTGAAGAATCTTGTGTTGATTTCGAGAGGGATTTTCCAACATTGACAAAAAAGGAATTTAAAGTGTTGGCCTTTGATGTATCGTCTGCGTGAATAACTCCGGAACTATCTTTAATCGGTCCGATATTTGTAGCTGTTTGTTTTCCCTCGAAAGATCTTACTGTCTTCCAAAAATCTCGAGCAGAGGTTGTCTCATTAAATTTTGTTAGCCAATAACTTGATTCCGCTGATCTAAGGAGTTTGGTGCATTTATTTCTTGCCTTCTTGTAATCTATCCAGGCTTGTGAGCCCTTCGGTGTTTTCTGTGCTTTAAGGAGTAATTTGTAGCGTTTGTTCAGCTCTTTACGTATGGAAGAGTTCATCCAGGGTAGGCCCCCTCTTCTTATCTTTACTCGTCGAGCATGAAGGTGAGATTTCATAATGTCCTTGTATAAATACTCCCAAGCCCAAGTAGCATCGTCCAGATTGTGAAAGACATTGCAGATACTCCATGGGGCTGCAGCAAAGTCCGTTCTTAATGAGTCTAGATCTACTTTTTTATAATCGTAGACTGTTTTGAGCGTTGGTTTCTGACGTTTTCTTTTGAGATTTACGATTGCATATATTAAGTGGTGATCTGAGATTCCTAAATCACAAACACCCTGGTGAGAAATTTTTGAGGTGTCAGAGCAAATCACCAAATCAATCAGCGTTGTGGAGGTGTCAGTGATCCTTGTTGCCTTGTTGATGACATTCTTTAGATTAAATCTATTCAAAAGTTGACGGAATTTCCAGGTTGAAGAATCTGTGTCCCTGGATGGGAAACACATTCAAGTGCTATCAAGAAGATACATTTCTTATTCCTTTCACTATGGCAATCACTTGTGATTCAGTATTTACCCTGATTTGTGGTGATGATTTCCCTTCGCCCCAAGTCAGGTGGAGAGTTAACTGTTTGGCTCTCCCCCTGCGACAGTGGCAGACAGGAACACCCTAGTGCTGGCCTGTTTATATTGTTTGCAGATTAAATCAGCAGATAAATTGCTGCCAACTTTGTACAGTTGATGGTTTCCACTTGGCTTTCCTTTGTAATAATCGAGGTTTCTAAAGATAAAAAACACAGTTACCAAGATAACTTATTAATAATATGTAAAGTAATCGAACTAGTTAACTTACAATCAAACCCTGAAGACCGTAGAGACTCGACTAGATAAGTTTTAAATAGTATTTATCACGCATTTTACGCAAGCTACTTGTAGATTTTATTTTATTAATTGTAGTATTTTAAGTTTTCTAAGTAAATGTATTAATGCCTTATCTAGTTAATATTATCAGATTATTATAGCATTGTTTTTGTAGTTATTGTATTATTTTATTTTCTGATTAAAATTGGAGTATTCTTCAAAGAAAGCGTAGTATGCAACGTGGCAGAGTTTGATGCGTGATCATGCATAGAAAGAGGCTGTCTAATTAGTTGGTTGGTGACGACACTTGGAGCTAGTGTTCTAAGGGATCAAATATCACCGAAACCACAAGTCTTTGAAAAACTGTTACAAGGGCTTCTATTCAGCACTGAATGGAAGACCGAATTAGTTAAAAAAGATACACAGAGGACAAAATTTTGTAGTCCATTGATCATCAAAAACCGCGGTCTAAATTGGACTGCACTTGAGTGACCCTTCAGGTCAGCTGCTGTCACAAATACTAAGCCTACTTCACATTGATCTCTCGCCTTGAGAAATCTCGATTTAATCCTCAACTTTGTGCGGTTGTGAATAAAGGAGATAGGTTTCCAAAGAAATTTTGGTACTGCGTCGTTAGGAGAGTATAACAGGGTAATTTAATATCATCAATACTGAATTACAATTTTGTGTGGTTGTGTCAGGATGATTGTACGGAAATTGTTGAATTTTTTGCCGGTGTGTTTGATTGATGACTGTTTTGTTCGTAGTGTTCTAAGTTAGCCATCAAATGAAGTTAGCGAGTTTGAAATAGACTTTATCTTAGTAGCGCAACCCTCTCATTGATTTGACGTGGAATCCCTGTGGAATTCACAACATAAAAACGCGCGATTAGCACTGCTCCAGAAACATCAGTCCAGAACAACCAGCTGATTCAGTGAATAAAAAATATTTTGCGTAGAAAAGTGGGTGAAACTAGAATTTAGTCACCATTTAACGCTCGCCATTGTTCGGTCTAAGCTGGTGAGGTGCTGAAAGAATGTAGACCATATTTGTGGAAAACTGTCTTACTCACCTGGTTGCCGTGATTTCGGGAATTTCCCGTTTTAGGTGCGCCACCATAGCGTCTCCGCAAAGCCTCTGGTCGAACTTGACCTTTTTGTCATCTGGGGTAAGAGTTGGGTTTTGACTTACTTGCGCAGTGTCGTCCACCCAAACGAATGTTCGGTAGGGCTTCGCGCTCGGTAGCCCGCCTGCAATTTGTGAGTCCTGTGAACCAACTTGTGCACTGGGGTCAAAAATTGGCCCGATGGCTCCTATACTGTGATCACGAGACATTTCAAAATTTGTTTGCACAGATGAAACAAGCTGTCACAGGGAAAAGAACTTCCCCCATTCATCTGAAAAGTAATGTCACTTAAAGAAACGCCCACAGTATCAACATCAACGTCATATCCGAATTGATGATTACTGAAGGTGTGACATTTCTAATTTTTATTTTTTCATAATAGGATGTATTTAGGATCCAAGTCTTAGTACGAGCTGGTGAACGTTCTTGAGATTTTATGAAATTACATGTCAGTCATTTCAGATTCGATGAATGGATTTTATGAGTAGATTCTTCCGTACTCCAAGTCAGAATTGCGAGTTTGTAACTCCAGGAAATCATTATGTCACTTGCAGTTAATTTCTTACAAAGAGGTGGGGCACAATAGAGAAAAAACTTTTATTTAAATTAATTTCACTGCGGGACGTGTGCTATGAATCATTCACAGGCTCTCTGTTCGAAAACTCGAAGTACAGTTAGCGACTGATAAATTATCGAAAAATTAAAGGTAACTGTAACTGCCCGCCTCTTGGAAGGAAAACCTCTCTTTCAACGCTACGATGTGTGTACTTCAACCTGATGGTTGATGAGGGTGAAGCACCCAAAAAGTCTTCAAACCGGTTTTGCAGAGCAAACAATTGGTCTACGATGTTGTTTTCGATGATATCCTTTACTGCAGTTTATTATACCACTATTTCGATATTTCAACACATTAGGGCAGAATGTGCAACGGTTTTACACGAGAACAAGGCAGAAATACGGACTGAAGGCGGAGCAACCGAAACTTTGGTTGTGTGTTTGTGTGTGGTTTTTTTTTTTTTTTTTTTTTCAGGCTCTACTTTTTGAGCAAGAACTTTTAAGCGCATTATTTTTTTTCTTTTATGTGTTGTTTTGTCTTTCGCGTACGCCTTATGCGATCAATTCGATGATATGATAATGCCGTGCGATACGTTTCGAAAACTATTCGCCAAAATATAAGAAAATGTAATAAAACTTGAAAATATATCCTTTAGTCAATTTATGACAGATAACAAGAGTGCCCCCACGGGACTCAAAATTGGTTTCGTACACAGCTAGGTCGATGCTTTCCCTGTCAGTTGAGTTTCGTACCCACACTAATAAAATATATCTTCCATGTTAAGTATGTTAAAGTAAGGTCGGTATCTTATTTTAAAAGCATTATTACCTTCGTAACTGAGGGTCTCATTGGGGTGAGGGCTTTACAGATGACGGTTAGAGATTTGGTCATTTTATGGCTAACGGTTAACTTCCTTCCTTTGCGAATAAAAGGAAACAAAATTACCATTGACTTCTTTTTTACGACTAACGGTTAAAAATTGGTAAGTTTTTGTGCCTATCTACCTTTTTTTGGCCATTTTAAAAGAGCCTCTTAGAAATGTTTTGTTTACGTGCGGTCCATTTTTGATACACCACCACCAAAGGGAGAAAAAAAATCATACATACAGTTGCTGTTATTGTAAAGGTAGTCACAAGTAAGAACAAGAAAACAATAGACTTTTACACCTACCTTGTGTTAAGAAATAATTTAATTGTTTTTGTCAAGAAGTTTACAAGTACACACAACTGAATGAGCCATACTACTTTGTCTGAAATCTCGACAGATATTGTTAAATTACCTTTGCAATTAAACATAGTTGTGTTCCGGAATGGTCTTGTAAGAGTTTTTGCGCTCATCTGCGATATTTTTTGGCCGCGTTAAGAGTCTCACCGATTTACGCCTTTTTTTACATGCCGTGTAAACTATTTTCAAGTTCGCTCCACGTTCCATATGCTTACGGTTAGACTGTTTCCGGTTTAACCACATCTTACGATTACGCCCGACCTACAACGTCAGTTCATTTAAACAACGCTGGAGTATTTCCCACCATAGCAGCTTACAGACCACACTGATTATTCTGCGATTACATACTAGCGGTGGCTAGCCTAAGGTAAGCTTACGCGTGAACTCATGCATACATGTCAGGTTTCTCGGAATGTCATAAAATTCTCTTGAGTACAGCAACCAAGAAACAGTGACAGCAAATTTAGTCTTTTGATTGGACTCTTAAGCGCGGTGAAATAAAAGGAACCCATAAATTTGAATCTATGGAATTTAGGAAGTCATCAATACTAGCCACTTCCCTAAACCTCGAAAATTTTTTAGGAATATTTCGATTAAGTTTCAAAAGTAATCTGGGATCTGGGACTACCGGAATTCGCTTTGCGATTGTCATAAAAGAGACACAAACCATCTCAGCCAACCTTATTCAAAAGTAAACCTAATCACGTGTTGCTCGCATTTCCCGCGTTTCCAGCAGTTTTCTTGTTTTTCTTTGCGTCCTCTGATTGACTCTCGTGAGTTCCTTTGATTCTTTTTTGCTAAAACTCAGAGCACTCGAAATCCATGTTCTCTTTGTGTTTTAGTGATACCTTGATGCTGGAGCCAATGATTTTGCCTGACTGCGGCCACACGTTCTGCAAAACGTGTATTAGTAGGGTGCAACAAAACCCAACTACCAGCCATTGCCCCCTTTGTAAAAAGCCCATGTGGAGTTCCACACAACTGAAGACAAACTTCACCCTGGAAAAGCTGGTGGAGAAGAATGAGGGGAGCATCGAAGTGGTAGCACAGCACACCCGCCCCGATGCCTTCATATCCTGTTCGAATAGGTCCTGCGAACGCAGTATTAAAGGAAAGGACGAGCCAACCCATAAGGGGGAATGTCTCTACGCAGTTATCACATATGAAAAATGTTACCAGAACACCTCCGTGGCCAACAAGGAAATTCATCTTGAGAAGACTTGCCCAAGGGGAGAAATCCGTTGCCCTCTAAAATGCAGGAAGCGTCCGAGAAGGTCTCTTTGTGGTCTCAAAGCGTTGTACATTATCATTTCAAACTGAACACGAAATTCTCTTGACGTGTGTAAAAGAAAACACTTTGAAGGAGATGGAGTAACACAACAAGAAGCAAGAAGAAAAGTACGTGTCACTGCTGACAGAGAAGAGTGAAAAGCTCTTAGACTTATTTCTTAAAAAGGTAAGGCTGACCGAGGCTAATGCTCCTAAATGTTTTCCCCTTTCGATCTTTAATTGTTACTTAATAGCTAGGGCGCAGGTCACAGATTTTTGAACAGTTGTACAAAACTTTGAACAGATTTCTGCTTTAAAAACCATCAGTCGTGACTGAAAAAGTTGACTGTGAGTGGATGGTCTTCTGGTTTCCTTTAGAATACGATCTCGCGAGGATGATATAAAAAGATACTACTTAAGGCAGACTTAGAGAAGAGGGGGGGCGAGAAGTGGGAGTGGTCGAACCTTTATTTTCTAACGCTTACAATAATCCCCCAGTGAATTTTTCCTTTCACTGTACTCAGAATGACGCTGATTCGATTTCTAACACAACAGAACACGAATGACTTGACCAAGAGAACATAGCAGTAATGAATACTTCTTCAGCAGTAGTGAAAAAAAAAACTAAATAGTGCTCATTGCTGCGATGTTCGCTTTCATATTCACCGCGTGTGTGCGCGAAGATTAAAAACAAAATAAAATTTTAAAAATTTGTTTCAGAATTGTCATCGGGTTGGCAAACCTAGTAATCATTGAGCTGGAGCCAGATCTTCGCCAGTGGGAAGGTGAGACCTTCAGGACTGAGGTTTCCTTGGCAACACTGGAAGGAGAGGCAAAGAGAAACACCGGGTGGTTTTTTATGTAAATATTTATTGAAAGGTTTTCTTTTTCTTTGTAAATTTTCAGTTGTGAAATGAACACTGTTACCTTAAGTTGAGTGACTCTGAGAAGTCTGGGTAGGAGAGTACTCTACAGTTATCAGAGTCGGCAATTGAGAAAATTATCAGGCTCCGGCAATGAGAACAATTTCGGACTCGATGATTGTAACGAATAATTTAAGGACTCGAGCATCTATATAAAGCACGGCGACAAGTCGAAATCCACTCGGTAAATACAGACATGGGAAATAATATCAGACACGGGAAACAGCAGACAATGAGGAGGTCTGAAAGAGGCAAACAATAACGGACCCTGTTAATCTATTTCCGACATGAAAATTGATTTTTCGATAAGGAAAATACTCTGACTGAATTTTGAACGGTACGCCATTTGAGAGTAAATGTTACCAATGGTAAAACATTTGGTGGCAAAAGCTAAAAAGATCAATTTCGTCCATATTTCAAAGTTAAGTAGGTCTTAATGGAAAATAAATCACAGTATACTTCGTTAGGCTGAACATCGATTTATTTTCGAGAATATCGATAATAACTGAATTGCGTCAAAATTCCGCTACTGAAGCTCAAAATTTCAGACAACTGTCGGGGCGTCGCGCCACGAATTGAAAACACCTGTACCGATAAAAAGTTCCGAATCTTGAAAAACAATATCAACATGTAGAGAAAGATGTTTTTCATCTTGTCACGGGCGTGGGACAAAGAAAAAATTCGGAGTCCCCATGAGGAATCGAACCTCAGACCTTCGCACCACAGAGACTTCCTGGTGAGCGAGGTCTATTACAAAGTTCATATGACACGCGTCCAGCATACTGTTGGGATCAGCAATGTCAATAGTGTAATGTCTGTAGATAGAAATAAGAGAGTTGGTAAGTTTTGAGCTCGGTAAAGAAATAGATAAAGTATCAAATACAGAAAATCAAAGTATCAAAATATGGAAATGGAGGAAGTATCACATATACATTGACAGCAATTTGAGCAATTCTTGACCATTTATTTTCACAATCTAATTGGGGTTATCGTACCCCTTCTAACTAGTTTAAAACTAAGTCAAAGGTAACCCGTTAGTTAACCATGTGCTACAAAAGAATAACTGACCGCAAATCTGGCTTTTGGGAGGCGTAGAGTATTTCTTTTCGATCTCCGAGGGAATTTTTGGGGAAACGATCCAGCGCGATTTAATCAAATTTGAAAGTTGGAAAAATTGCGCCGATTTGACGGTGCCGTTTATTAGTTGAAAAAGTACACATACACACGCAAACTCTTATTGTTTCGCATTTCATGTCCAATCTAAAGCTTGACATAATATCATCTTACCTTCCGTGTTGCTGTATCAAAAAAGTAAAAAGACGAAGCAGTCCTGAAATTATGGCATCGCTGTCCCATTAGCGATATAACTTGGCGGGATAGTCAGCGCCTCTTGAAAATTAGTTGTTTACAAAGTTTGAGGTTTCACTATTCACTTTTCGTTGAAAAGAAGGTTGTATCTTAGATCTAAGATTTACTCACATGCAGTTAGTACGACAATGGCAGCACGGACGGATAATGTTAGAAGACTTTTTTGCGAAACAAAATAATGATGTCCTTTTCTATACTCGAGTTATCTACATTTGAAACTTTAAGTAAGTGTTTCAGGGCCGTAGCTAGCTTGAGGCAAGACGAGGCGATTTTGGCCCAAGATTGACTTTTCTGAAGAAAAATGCCACGGAAAACGCTTAAAGGAGCATTTCTGAGGCTCTCGATTTCAAAATTTTCTCGGGGGGAGGCCTTGCCTCGTCTTGTTCTGAAGTCTGGCTACGGCCCTGTGGTTTGTTATGTTTTGGAAAGAGTTTTTAATCCAAAAAAATATCTTAAGAGATTGGAGTTTATATTTGCTTCCCTTTTTTCAATTCAGAAAGAAGTGGAAGAAGAGATAGAGAAGGAGCCTCATCAAGTCTGTTTACTTTAGTAAAGCGAGTCACCGAGAGAAAAGCTCAACGAGTTCCTCACTTCAAGGGATATTAGTCCAATCCGCCATTCTTTAAGAAAACCGTAGGTAGGGGCATCCGAACGGACAAAACGGCATTTCACCCGAAAGGCGCGACAAACTGTTGATGCATGTTAAAATGAAATTGTCTCTGATGACCCGGCCTGAAATGCTACTCTCTTCGCTTATTAAATCAAAGCATGAAGAAACTAATATTGACCTCTCCCTGGTGGAATGTCTCACCAAATGTTATAACAAATGCGACTCACTAGAGCACTCGAAGACAGATTTTGTCCATTTGGCAGACAAAATGACTTTTAAGGATTTGAAGAGAAGGATGCCTAACTTGTCCAGGTACCGCTTTAACATAACTAGGCATCATTTATTGCTCTATGGTCGCGGCTTTTAAGGTTCCTTCTGTTAAAGGCACGAGGATGTATATTGCTCCACAGAAGCTCGATCATTTCTTGTCATTTACCACAAGTACTCACATAATACAAGATCTACCTTTTGGCAAAAAAACATTAAAGCTTTCATCGAATGTTGAATTAAAGATTCCCAATGTGATGAGAAGTCTCATACCTGAGCAAATTGTATAGCAGTATCTTGGCTATTACAAAGATGCCGTGGGTTTCACGCCAATGGGTCGTAGTATATTATGCAAATTTTTCAGTGTATGTTCCGCTTTCACGAGGAAATCCTTGCACGGGTTGGCCTATGTTCCGGCAGCCTGAACCGAGGCTTTTGACGAATAGGAAAACTGAGGTGGTTGACACACTTGAAGCTGACTACGGTAAGGGTTTCACATTTCAGATGTTGAAAGACATGAGGCAAACAGAGAGAAAGACATTCAAGAGCTGACTGAGGAAGTAATGAAGACTTTCGCCCTTCAGCATCCAATCATGTATGATAAATACGACATCTGTGAAATTGTGTGCCAGCCCAAGCTGTCTAAGTTTTCCGTAGGAATGCTGCGGGAGATTTGTACCGCACTTGAGCTAGACGTATCTTCAACAACAAGCAAGCGCAAGCAGCCCTTAAATTAGTTGACAAGCAGGGACTAAATGTCTAATGCAAGCCTGCGAAAAGATCTGCGCCCTGCCGGCAAAGCTGACGGATTACTAACGTACCTAGCTGAACGAGAAGTGTTTCTTTTTAGGCTTTTTATAAGAACTAGTCATTTACTTCTTAAATTTCTTAACCTGGAAAGAAAGATTAGGAGACGAGCACAACAGGGGTTTCTTTACTTTCTTTTTTCTGGTTAAATTTATGTTATTTTTTAGAAGTGGGCGTGAAAGTGCTGGTCATACTATCGACAAGCATATGTTAAAAGTGTCATTACGCACCATCTACACTCTATAATATTTATTACCAAGTAATTCTGTGATGGCTTTGGACCCAACTCTATTTAAGGGGGACAAATCACTGCTTGTTGATTCTTTTAAAAGCCAATGTTTTAAATATACGATTTCAGTACAATTAACGCTCAAGGGACATGTATGTTGCGCCTTGATGTGAGGTATGCCTTCTCGCACACGAGTCAGCAGTATAATCTGGTGCAATGATTACACTAGGCGTTTCTTGAGTTTAGAGATACGCAGAAATGGTTCTATCACCCGCAAACGTAAACTTTTTCGGACCACTGCCTGGAAAATATAAATGTGGATATGAGAACGTGCTACCTGGTTCGTAGTCTTACTACCGGCACGAATAATTTAACAAGGCATAGCCGCTGGGGAAGAAGTAGCATAAATGTAAATCTGGCGAACGTTGGCTAGTACAAACATTTTAGTGAAAGTTGTGGTTTTCCAGTTTTGACCCTAATACAGCTTCTTTTTAATAAACAAATATTCTAGCAATTTACTTTGCTCTAATCCACATCTGCAGTGATGGGCTTTGTCCTTCGCAGATCTTTCGCTTTATCCGCCTAAAACAATGATACAAATACAATGATACTTTTAACTATGATACATATAATTATGGTCGCGTTAAGTGATTGCTTGCTCCTGTTTCTTTTATTTAAAACTCGACCTATATGTTTCACAGTCTAGTGTTCCATTTTTACGGAATTGTCGACTACATTAGACCTCAATTTGAATTCATAATCGTTATTCCGCTCACGATAATCATGTTTCATGAATAGCAAAATCCCGCCTACATTTGTCGGTTCGCGGTTTGGTTAGGAACTTACATTAAAGCAAAGTTCTCCTATGTGAAGTAATTATGTTCTCCTTTTCAACGAAGTTGGGAATGGAGAAACCTCAAATCAAAGCCCCAAAACACGCTTTGTAAGAGTAAGATCAGGAGGCGTTGACTATCCTGTTAAGTTATTTTGCTTTTGTGTGAACGATGCCGTAATTTCAGGACCATAGCCCTCTTCTTTAAAACAGTGACATGGAAGGTAAGAGGATATTATGTTAAATGCGCTGTATAATGGACGTAAAATGCGAAACAATTGAGCTTGCGTGTATATGTGTACTTTTTCGACTAATAAACGGCACCGTAAAATCGGCGCATTTTATCCAACTTTAAAATTTGATAAAATCGCGCTGAATCATTTCCCCAAAAATTCTTTTGGAGAACGAAAGGAACTTCTCTACGCCTACCAAACGCCAGATTTTCAGGCAATTATTTTTGGTAGCACATGGTTAAATAACGGGTTACTTTTGACCAATTTTTGAACTAGTAAGAAGTTTATATGTCGGATAAATTTAATTAGATTGTATAAATAAACGGTCAACATATGCTTTGATATTGGTACTTTTCATCAGTTCAGGTGTTTTCATTATGTGACGCGACGCTCCGAGATTTGACTGAAATTCTGAGCTTCGAGAGCGGCATTTTGCGGAATTCAGTTATTATCGATTTTATAGAAAGTAAATCGATATTCAGCCAAACGAAGTATGCAGTGAGTTGTTTCACTCAAAGGCCTACCTAACTTGAGAATATGAGCCAAATTGATCTTTTGGCTGTTGCCACCATATTATGAAAATGTTCGAGTTTTGGCCATATTTTCTCTTAAATGTACGCACACTATTTGTCCATTGACAAATTTGCGCCTGGAAGATGCAAGTTAGCATGACACACCGCATTTGCTGAATACTTAAACTTCGACAGATAAGTTTTACTCTTTCTTTAAAAATCTTACCCGATCGAAAGTGTTAGTTGCGTCATCTTAAAGTACAACGATTTGTTAAATCGCTATCGTTCTTTCCAATTAACTCATTAAGTTCTGAGTTGTGATTGGGTGAGTTTATGTGAGTAACCAATGAAAAGCTTTAGCGGGTTCGTCTTACACTTAACAGGTTGTGATGGGTGCGTGTAAGGACCGATAAAACCTGAAAACTTAAAAGTTCAGCTATAGAGAGGAGTAGGAAAATGAGCGAAGAAGTAGAGGAGAATGGACCTGTTTTCCTATCATTCAACAACCTTGGCGTAAAGATTAGTAATCGTGAAGTTCTCCAAAATGTGAGCGGGAAGATTCGGCCAGGGGAAATGTTGGCTGTGATGGGCCCCAGTGGTAAGTGGTGACAACCTTTTATACGAGTTGAGTTAACCGTCGTGAAAATAACAAGTATGTATACATCGACCTAAGGCTGCTTATGTATGTGACTCGTGATCGGAACCAGTTGGTTTTACTATAATAACTATTTTTCCATTCGATCATGAGTCGGCAGTTTACAATGATGTGAGCTAGTTTTTCTCCTGTATTTTTGTTGTTTTTAGTAAGGCTCATTATAAAGTAGAAGTAAATACTCTTGGAATTTACGACTCGAGTTTGAGAAGAAAGTCGATTTTCCTGCTTTTGAGGAGCGCGTTACTTGACTAGACTTAGATTGGAGCGTGTCGAGCGTGTTATGTAATACGGAACGAGGAGAGATTATCTCATAACTGAGTAAATTATGTGTTTATCAATGTAATTAGTCCTGGGGTCGATTTGGGGTCATAGCTTAGCACTACCTTACCACTGGAATTTGACTCCAAATGGTATCTTTCGTCACTCATGTGCTGTCCTTTGTGTCGAAAATTTCACATGGCCACCATTTTGAAAGGGAAAAAAAATCAGGAATGACTCAGTCGCTATCTAGAGGCTACAACTCAGTCTAGGAGCGAAATGGATTAGACAATTTTTCTTCCATGGAGGACAGATCAAGAGAATTTTACCTTATCTCTTTAAAGAGATGGTGGAAGGTTTGAGAATATTTTGATTTTGGACTTTAGGCAACACGAATATGTTGATTGAAGTGCATGACCTCAGTTCGTTTAAGTTTGTGTTGGGTCCAAAATTTAATATCTCTAGATTTTGATCACCTTTGCAAAAGCTGGGACTCTGCACCCGCTGATTAAACATTCCTGTCTATTTATTCCTCTATCTTTTCCACAAAAATTCAACTTAATCCAGTGGCTGGCCTAAAAGAGTGTTTGGTCCTTGAACTAATAATTCATCCCCTTTGACCCTCTGAGTGGAAGGGGCGTAAGCCAGACTGCAAATTCTCGAACTTATCATCTTGTTCTATATTTACTTGGGCAGGTTCTGGCAAAACAACACTGCTGAACACTCTTGCTGGAAGATTGTCTCCTGATGACGGTGAAATTCTTCTTAATGGGACTAAGCTTAACCGGAAACTCAAAAGGAAAATTTGTTATGTCTTACAAGATGATATTTTCTTTGCAAACCTCACCCTGCGAGAAACTCTAACAGTAAGAATAATTTAGACAACCTTTTTTTTTTCTATGTGTAGATACTGAGCCCATTAAGTTACCCTTTTCTGATGAATTTGGATGTTTTGCAACTATGCTGTTGATAAAATTAATTTAATTTGTTATTTTTTCTCAGTTTTCTGCAATGCTCCGTCTACCAGATACCATGTCAAAGGTGCAAAAATTGAATAAGGTATATTACTTCAATTAGATTTAAGTACAGGGTTAAATTCTTCATCTTTACTCTGCCACATATTCTTTTTTTGGGTAGATATTGGAAGGTCTTTGGGTGTGCATAAGGAATGTAGCTTACCACGTACATGTCCTCTCAAATGATCTGTGATAGGTTTTATTTCTTAGTTTCAATGACCCTTTTTATGTATTTGAACCTCTTCTAAATTGCAGGTGGAAGAAATAGTTGACAACTTAGATGTCAGAAAGTGTTTGGATACAAGTAAGAAAATGTTACCTGTTTTGATGTTGATCTTAAGTGCACTGTAGGTTTCCAACAAAAAGCTTCATGAAGCATTTAAACTATATATGTCTGGACTCCAGTCTTTTACTTTGGTTTAAACTATTTCAGAGATTGGAAGCCCTTTTGAAAGAGGACTCTCTGGAGGTATGCAACATTTGAAATGTTTCCCAGTATTACCTGTGTGTACACTTAGTAAGCAATTCGGCTGAAATACAGATAGTGGAAATCTTCAGAACTGTGTAATTCATTTTAGTCTGGGTGAGACTTGTCCCTTGGATGTGCAAACATATTGGCAGGTTCCACATGTTTGCTGACTTTCCCAATTAGGTCAAGATTTAGGTCTCTTGAGCAAGGAATTAATTTCATTTATTATATGTTAAGTACCCAAAATGCAGTAACTTAAAATTTCTTATTCACAAACAGAAGACCATGCAATTGTATTGTTGTTTGTTTTGCTAAACTGTGAAGAAATGGCATTGAAAGAACTGAGAAACCAAGCTATTTAATTTATTCAATAAAATTTATTCAATCTGTAGAAGAATGACACTTGAAGGTCTAGAGTAGCACATACATTCCTATGGTTTATCAATTTCAGTTCATTTTATGGTCCATAGCGCAGCTACAGGAGGTAATATTTTATTTTTAGGGAGCATATGAAGTTATAATTTTTTTCACAATGACAGTTTTTCACCTAGTATTTACACATAGTTAAGATTTCCAAATCTCATATTCCTTACTACCTTCCAGGTGAGAAAAAGAGAGCAAACATTGGCTGTGAGCTCATAACAAATCCTTCCTTGGTTTTTCTTGATGTGAGTTTTTCTTTTTTTTTTTATATACCTTTATCATGCAGCGCCATCTTGGATTGCATGGCTCACCAAATCAAGGGTGGATGGGCATAAGGTATAGGGTTTCACATTACAGTGTTTTGAGTGAAGATTACAAGCAAGCATGACCCATGATCATTGCTGCACTAATATCCTGCAAATGATTTATTGAGATCAAAATGGGTTGCAGCTACAGGGCGAGATGAAGGGCTGGATTTCAGGGTAAGAGTTGCATTGTGACAGGTGAGCTGTTAAAAGCACATCTTATTAGCAATCCACTTTCCCTTTCTAGTGAAGACTCAGCCAGCAGCTCTTTTATGACTATTGAACCAGATTGAACCAACAAAGTTGAAGAAAGATTAATTCTCACCACTTTTATTTCGTTTGTTGTTATTACAGAAATTAATGCAGCAATGATCGTAGGCCAAGCTTGCTGTAGTCTTCACTCAAAACACTGTAATGTAACACAACCCTATACCTTATGCCTGTCCAGCCTTGATTTGGTGCGCCATGCAATCCAAGATGGCACTGTGTGATAAAGGTGTATTTTCTTACAATTTTGATGAAATGTTTTCACAAAAAGGAGATTGATTTCTAATTCGAGATAGGAAATTCTTACTTTTATTTTGCCAGGAACCAACTTCTGGGTTAGACTCTAGCAATGCCTTGAACCTTGTTAAGACTCTGAAGAGCTTTGCAGCCAGAGAAAAAAAGACAGTGGTAACCACCATTCACCAGCCATCAAGCCAGATCTTTTACATGTTTGACAAGGTTTTATTGCTATGTGGAGGAAAGGTTAGACTGCAAGAGCTCAGACATCAGAAGTTTGTTATTTATTTGCACTAGTAACATTTTTGTTATTCAGTGATAGGATTTAATCAAAACAGCTACACAATTTACATTATTAATAAAAACTTGTGGAGATTTTTCTAATGATGTTTATGAATCTTTGTAAATTATGGCTCAAAAAATGTAAATTATAAAATCTTAATTTGTTTATGGAGGTTGAAAAATTTCACCAATAATCCTGGACATTAACCAACTTGTCTGTTATGGAGCTCATGTAAGGAAAACAGGCTCCTTCCCCAACCTCGATGTGAACTATGTTGACTGTGTAGGTACAAGGTATAAGAATTAGTATCCAAGCAAGTCAAGGTGTTCCTAGATAGACAAATGAAGTGTCTTTGAGAAGATTGGGATTGGAACAGTTAATCATTTTAGACAAAATCCAAAATACTTTACACATGTACAAGTATTAACAATTACTTGTACAATTCAACATTTTCGGAAGGGTTTTGAGTGTATGTAGCATTCTTACAAACAGTATGAATTAATAAGTATTGTAGCCAAAAGAGAGGCATTTTCTTCTTCAATTTGCTCCACAGACTTGCTTCTTTATTTGTTTGTGTTTTTTTCAACAACAGGTTGCATACTATGGCAAAGCGAACAGAGTTCTTGATTTCTTTGAGAGTATTGGTATGGTTTGTGATGCACATTTCAACCCAGCTGATTTTATATGTAAGTGTATGTTGTACCAAATGATTTATAATGGTTAAATAATTGTGTAGTTCTGCATATTAATTTTATTTTTAGAAGCTATTTCCATATTTTTATTTTTGATTCAATTGCTCTCTATTCTCCACCAGTGGAAAAGGTGACTGAGGGAGAGAAAGTACAAGAAAGGATTGTCCGAGGTTGGGCTGAAAGGTTGGTGAAGCTGCTTTCACACAAGAGACATATTCAACAACAGATTTATTTTCTTGACTGTGAACTGGATATCTTATATGTGAAGTGTGGTTTAAGAAATGAACATGAAAACAGGTTCAAATTCTGCACAGGCCTGAATTTTTTCAGGTCTTATTCCATTACTGCTCAAGTAGTGTTCATCATTGCAAAGATTGCTTTCATATCCATTTCATAAACCGCTGCTCACATATATGATTTTAATATATTCACAATCATTTATTCATCACGTTAAGTGTTTTTTTCCAGCCAACATAATGACAGTAGGCTTGTTAGTTCAGTTGGTAGAGTACTTCACCAGTATTGCAGATCAAATCTAGTACAGGTCTTATTTTCACTACTACTCAAGTAATGTTCACTGCTGCAAAGATTGCTTTCATATTCAGATTTCTTTCACCTTGACAGTAGTTTAATTACTTTGCATTGAAATGCTGTACACCATGCAGTTATAATTGAAATAGTTGCATAGTCCTTAAGGCAAAGAAACAAATATTTATATGTGTAACATCAGACAGAAAAGACATCAGAAAAACTCAACAGTGTCCAGTGAGTATAGACCAGGAAGAACTGATGCCTCAAGTCCTACTCCAGAGAGCAATGACGCTGACGAGGCACATGATATAGCGAGTAGAAGCTACAGAAGCTCTGAAAAGTCGCTTGATCAGAATGCTTATCAGAAAGATGGGCAACAAACAGCAATTGAAGAATTACCAAACACAGAAGACATGTCTGGCCATTTTCATCTAGATCTGGTGCATGATAATTCTGAAGTCCTTGAAATAGAAAGTGAGGCATGTTCTGCAGGGAATAGATATGAAGATTTAAGAGCAGAGATGTCACAGGCCGTCAACCAAAATGTGCTGAACGATTCTCCAAGGCTGGGTGGTGAAGCTAAAATCACATCAAAGGAAATGCTAAACATGAAAAAAGAAAATGAAACAGTGAATGGACACGTACCTTCAGGTATTAACGAAGTGCGTTTAGAGGTTTGCGAGAGGATTGACGGTTCAAATCGTTTGGCCTCAAGTCCCAAATCATCTGTATCGAAGACCTTTTGGAAAAGCAGGAGAGGTTCGCTCACTAAATCTTCTGATCTTCTCCCAAAAGTCCACACATTGGCTCGGGTATCCTCAGTAGATTTTCATGTGTCTGTTGTCACATATATGCGTAGTACCTCGAATGATTATTCCAGAATAGATATTGATGATCAAGATGATGAAGATGAAGATTATTCATCGCCATATTCTGATATTTCCACATCATGGCCTACCAGTTTTTGGACACAATTCACAGTTCTCTTGCAAAGAACTTTTAAGCAGTCCAAACCTGACATTCTCTCCAAACTGAATTTCACACAGGTAGGTATGTTCCTTTGATTCCTAAGGGTAAAAGGCCAAAAAAAAAAAATTGTACCTCAAGCCTACCAAACAGGCAAAAAAAATTGATTTTCGACGGAGCAGAGGCTTAAGGGCGCGGGAAGCATGAAGAGAAAACCGGAAACTCTACACCTCTTGTTTGGCACTTGAATCTTGTGCTTGCCTCTGACATGGATCCTCCCTCCTGTTACAAAGCTGATAAATTGATAATTGTAAAATTAAACGAGATTTATTTGAAGTCAGGGTTTGACTGAGATTCTACCGTAGCATTTACAGGAATGAGACATGGTGGGATGTGACCTCCTGTCCTACAAATGGTACAGTAACAATCTTAATCAAACAGACAGGTCTCGTTAATTTTACAATTTTATCCGGCATTTGCATTCAATCAGAGTTTGCCTGTCGCCAAATGGTTTCGGAACATTTTGCTAAGGAGCTTAGGAAGTTGTGGGTTTTTTTTTTATTATTATTTCCCATTTTGAGCCTTTTGACTCGTAAGCTTTTTCAGTTCCGTGAGTTTTCATCTTCGTCCTTCTGCCCGGGTTTATCATGGTCGCTGACTACTTAAGCCATGAGCAGTTAAATTTCCTCCTTGTCGGAAACGTTTTGCTCTCACGTGGAGCTAGAGAAATCTTTGGCGGGAAGGTCATTTTGCGGTTTCTGACTCCGTCTTCCAGCGCCCTTACCCTTCGAGGAAGGGTTTTCCTCCAATTTATCAAGCCTTTTAGTTATATTTAGTATGCCTGATTAAAGGTGCTTGACATCGGCTGAAGACATAGAAATGTCAATCTTAATTGTGGGAGGCACGGCTGCCATGATTACTTAATTTTTTTTTCTGTGCCTTTGTCGGAAGTATCTGCATAAACCAGATCTTCAGCTAATAGTTTATCACCGTTAAGGTCCCCACTATCGTCTGTCAGCGGCATGCTGCCGTAGAGATGGAAATCTCGACGGAAGGCACGCCTGAGATAGCAGTGAGTTGCATCCTTGCTATCTGAGGTGACCTCCGATTGTATGCAAATACGTGGTAGAATTTAAATAAACGAAAGAAGACTTTTTCTATAAAATGTTATAGCTTGTAAACAAGCCTCCAGTTGGGTTTGAAAACATAAAAAGGAAATGTGAAATGAAGCAGTTGGCCAAGCTAACTGCTTCACTCGCTGAACACTTTCATTTTGCTTTCGAAATGTTATTTCTCTCCATGAAGGAGCAAAGGAGCGCCACCGTACTTTCTTAGCCTAATTCCAATATATGTCACGTTTTTTGAAAGCGCTGAACATTTGATTTTATAACCTTATTTTCAGCATATACTTCTTGCTTCCATAATGGCCCTGATCTGGTTTCAGCTTCCCTACAAAGAGCAGAGTATTGAAGACAGATATGCACTGGTATGTTAATGTTGTAGTTATTGTTGTCATTCATTGCTTAATCTGGGAGAGGTTTTGAATTTGATCATAAAGGAAAATGTTTTGAGGATATATTGATTCCGACAATTGTATCTTTGTTTTCTTTTTTGGCAGCTATTTTTTTGCGTTGTTTACTGGAACTTTACTTCCCTCTTCAGTTCACTGATGTCGTGTGAGTATGTTGCACTCTATTTTTAATGAATAATCATTTTTATCAACTTTAGTTTGACAGTTTGATTCTCTCTGAGGCTGTTTTCTGTCATTTATTTACTTTTCTTGGCTAACTTTCAGTTCCTAATGAAAGAACTGTCGTGAGGAAAGAACGAGCTGCTGGTTATTACAGACTGTCTGCCTACTATTTAGCCAAGTCGTTAAGCGAATTACCACTGATCTTATGTTACCCGACTCTGTTCATGATCATTGTGTATTGGATGGCGGGACTAAACAGGAGCGAGGCTTTCCTTGGTACACTCTCTGTGGTTTTGTTAACTGCCATCACAGGGCAGGTGAGACGTTTTTCTGGTTCTGTGTGCATGATCATGAGAGGTGTAATAACTAAACAATTAATGCCCCTTGGAATAGTCTGCATGTTCATTCAAATACAGTGCCTAGCCCAGTCTAAACGGGTTTACCTTTCACGGTATGTGGCGGAATAATTTAGCAGCCTAAAAAGAGTACTGAGGTTACCTGCGGATTGACTGGCATCCCGTCAAGATGAAGGAATAGTAATACTTCTAGCTGTAAAATTATGCTAGCTATAAAATGTAGAGAAATTGGGGCACACCTCTGCAGTACAGGCTCCACCCTCGTTTTAGACCTTTAGCTGGTAATGCTCTAGTGAGTTACACGTAGCTTACACGTATTTCTCTCTGTACTTTCCGAAGTCATGCGTTTGAAACTATAATTGTCTTACTGGCATAGGGTTAGAGTTAAATCATTATTACGACCCGCTATGAAAATCACAACATAAAAAAGTAAAATTAGACAAATGTCTATCATTCTTAATAACAAAGGATTACACTGTCTAACTTTCAGTTCTCTTTCGCTCGTTTATTTTAAGTTTACTTTCTTTCTCTCTTATTTTGTAATGATTCCGTGCAGTTGATGCCGCTTTGATGTTCAGTCTGTAGGTTTGTGTATCGGTGCAACAGTAATGGAGTTCAAGAAGTCAATAGTAGTCGCTGCTGTTTATGGCCTGAGTTGTATGTTGCTGGGGGGATTTTACCAGAAAAACATACCGTCTTGGCTATCTTGGTTCCAGTACACTGCTTACATAGCTTATTCGTATGAAGCAGCCCTTAGCATTGAATTCAGCTCTTCTCCCACATTTAGGTAAGTTATTACACTTTGTTTTCGTTGTTTCTCTATGGTTACCGTAGTAACACAACAGGCTCTTTGAAAAACCCTGTATGTGTCTATAACTTTAAAAAACGAGTTTGATAATCTGGTTTTTTTTATTTTTGAATTGTGATTAATATATCAATATTTATCTTTCTGTGGTTAGATGCAATATTTTTTTGGAATCAACCGGCGCCAAGTCAGTGTGTGAAGTCGGTGTCGTTGTTATCTTAAAAAAATCTTTCTTACCATGTGCAGATGCCAAGGGGAAGACTCATCATATGCTGGGTGCAGGAACAATGGAACCACTATAGAGGGAATAGAAATTTTGAAAAAACTGAACGTGTCCAGAGGTGTAGGCGAGAATGTAGGCGCGCTTTTGGTGTTTATAGTGGTTTTCAGGATTTTGACATATCTTTCTCTGCGCTATCTTCACAAGCCGAAATGACGAGAACGTATTTAAGTGTGACTTGGTTAGCCGACGGGTCAATCTGTGGTTACGTAGTGTTGTCTAATTGAAGCTGGGGATGCCTATTGGGAACTTGCATCAACAGAAAAGTGGAGTAATTAAATGAGCCTCTCGTTAATGTAGAGATAGATAATGCAAGTTTAATATCCAAAACTTAAAGAAAATATCATCACAATAATGACTTGAGAAATAAAAGGAAAAGGAAAACATGCCAGGATTGCAGAGGGAGGTTGATCATGGACTAGTTGTATCAGCACCACTGGAAAAGCATGGAAATAGTACTATTTTGATGCAAGTCTTTTGTTAGTCAAAGGTATCGAGTTTCTCAGGGCGATCATCCTTTTAATGTGGATGTGCCAAACCACGTTTTAGCGAGCAGTAGTTTAATTAGATGAGGGAATCACTTTGTGTAGGAATAAAACAAAAGTTTTGTCGTTATTTCTGTCGTTTTATTGTCAAATTTAAAGGATAATAACTTGAACATGGTAACCAACATTTTATTCGTTACAGGTAACTTTCACAAATTAACCTTTTAAGTGACTTTAAACAGTGAATATGTTTTAATATTTAATATACCTTCAAATATGTGCCGTGTTAGTCACCAGACATTAAGTGTCAATAGATTATTTACTGCTTGTAACAAAGTATTCAAGTGAAATTAGTTTTTCTAAGGAAACAGGCTTCGGTTTATGTTTCAATAACGGACGTGTTCTTATGAAATCTCAGCTTTCCGTGTGGATTCAAAGTCATCGACTCTTTCCAACTCTAATCCTTCTCGCAGAACATTGCGGGCTGATATTAGGGCACCCTCGATCCAGCCTCTCAGCGGGTAATAAGCCCCGCCAACTGGAAACAGATCTTGCCTTGAGAAGCGACGTTTGGACGACTTTATTAAAGGTCAAAGTAAACCATTGAGAGAAGAAAGTTTTGAAAGCTGTTTAGTTCTGTAGCTATGAACTCGCGCTCGTTTGATTGAGGAAGGAATGAATGAAATTTCCAGATCGATATAATACGTATAGTATAGCAGTAATTTCACATTCCTTAGGTAAATGCTAATTTTATGTCTCTGAATGATTATCAAAATTTAGCAGCAACATTGAAACATCAACTGAGTTAGAGTTGTAAGGGTTACGTTGCACTAAACACTAGGGTCCAGTAGTAGTAGAAGTAGACTTCGTTAGGTTTAAATCAGACTTATTCGGAGTGAAAAGAGAGGTGCTAGCCTCTTCAGGTGGGGGAGGCTTAATATTAAGATCTACATTGTATCTCTGCTTCTGTGGACAACGATGTAACCAAAGTTTTACCACTTCATGGTTACAGTAATGTCTTTCTTCACAACCATTGAGTAACATTCCCTTATCAACCTAATTTACACCCTTACAGTGCTTGCATAAATCCTTCTTCCCAATATTTGTACATCGACTGCAAAGGAGTTTGAATGTCTACACCAATGGAAAGTCGTTCAAGTGCCTTGGGCATCTCTTGATCCATGTAATCCTTAGAAGAACTCCTCAATAACTTTCCCCATTTCACACGGCAACGTAGCTTCCTGTAACTTATTTGAAGGCAACATTGGAACCGCGTGAGCTAAAGAGAGTGATTCGTTTCTGTTCACTATAAAATTAAAAAGCTGTAAAAATTTATTTTAAATGATGGATGAACGAAACTAAGTCGGAATTCAGTGCTATATTTCTGTTGTTTCGGACTGCAAGTTTTGAAACCTGCAGTCTGAAATGTTGGTTTAATGCTGCTCAGGAGTGAATGCTTAAGGCGACATTTCAAAAGTCTAGCGAAAATCAGCTGAGAGGGCTGAAACCAAGACTTTGCAGAGATGACGAACTTTACGTATAGGGCTAATTTTACTCTTCATTTCTCACGGAAAAGTACCGCTATGGAAAAACAAATCGTCCCACTTAGATGAGGAAGCAATAACATGAAAACAAATGCGACGTACGAGATTGTTTTAGGCGGCAACACATACTTTGCTGCAAGGGTCACATTGATCAAACGATGAGGATAACTTCGTGATAATTCTTTCCACGCAAAGCTCGATGGGACAAATATCCAACTCCTAGCACCAACGGTAACTATGGCACTAGAGGTAAGGTCAGTTATAAAAGCCGAAGCATATTACATCCATTTCCTGATCTTTTAATCTTAGGTGACTGCATATTAGACATATCCCATGACTGATTATTAAACGATAAAAGTAGTAATATATCTAATCGAAAAACATTGTAAGGGTTTTCCATATTGATGTTGGAAAATGAATGGAAGTAATATATTAGCATAAGCCATTCAGTAAACATTGTAATAAGCCAGTTGATCATTTCTTATTCCTTTTGACGGTCTTATCTTACAGGTAGAGTTTGGTTACCTTTTCCTTATTTGTACTTGACATGGAGACAGATGTCTTTGCGTAAACTGCGGTTTGCAGCTAGATATCGGTATATTTTCATTACGTTGCTAAGAGATGATTAATTACTAAGAAAATGACTCTACTTTATAAACATCGCGAAGGTATCTACTTAATGTGTAAACTCCGCTCTGCATAGTTTAGCGTGATTCGCTAGTTAAGTGTAAAAGTATGACGAAGGTTAGAGATCGACAGCTCAGTAAGTGTCACCTTTATAAGCGGTGACCCACACTTTCCTACAGAGATCAGAGCTAGTCCCCGTTGTAATAACTTGAGTAATAAGAGTGAGTAAAGAAAGAGACAACAAAACAACGGGTGTTAGAGTTTTACTTCTAACATGATACGAGTTATCGTCGTCATGATAGCCTTACTGGATTTTAATTGAATAAAATCGCAAAAACTTCTCTTTTTCGAAGTATATAATACCCAGAGATCTAAATCTAACTAAAACAAGCAAAAACTGAGTGAATAGACAGGTTAGTAGATAAACGAATTTACATGATAATGAAATAACCCATAAAAACATAATTTTCGGAGTTTTTGAATCAGTTACGTATCGGTTTGGCAATGCTAGCGGTACTTACTTGAAAGGCAGAGAAAAGCTCTCGATACCCTTGTTCCTGGAGGTCTCCTACAAAAATTAAAGAAGTAAAGAGTGCGGACCTCTCGTGGCCTGGTTCTCTGATTACCTATCAATCACTGACTGCAGATATCTGGAGCTGCGGCGGACTTAAACATTCCACAGCATTCAAGTATTTGGCCGGTTTTATGCTTGAGAAGTATATAATGAATATCTTAAACATGTCGCAACTAAGTTATCTCGGAAACAAGAAATTCTTTCACGAGTGAGACTGTTATTCACAGGAGACTCTGCAAATCGCTTTTATAAATCCATGAATCTACCGCTGCTGGAGTACTGTGACGTCACCAGGCATGGCTGAGGTTATGAGGTTATGAAAACCAAATCAAAACCGAACGTGCGCAAGAAAAATTAGATAGATTTGTCTAAAAAACAGTTTCATGAATTGTCTGGTGATGCTATCAACGAACAATTAGGATGAAATCCGCTTACCGAGAGACATGAGGGCCACAGATTAAATAGGCAATAAATGCCTTCACTGAGGGGCTGTTCCTGTTTTATTCAAAAGTTATTTTAACATCAGACGCTGTTACATTCGAGATCAAGGCACGAGATTCAGCAAGAAACTTTTCATCGATAAAATCGACCCTACAGTTAATGATTCAGGACACTAAGGACCGTTATACGGCTAAAAAATCCATCTTTTATTAACTAATATGTTTAATTATGCTAATGATGAACGGCTGTTTCCATTTCTGAAACGAAAGGCGAAACCAGAAAACAACCAAACTAGAGAGAAAAGTCTGAAAATTCCAGAAGCACAGTGTTCCTTCATATCAAAAAATGCCGTAGGCGAAAGAAAAGTAGAATTCATTCACTTTTTTGTTAAAAAGGCCATATTGGCTTGTGAAGGTTTGACAGTCAACTGATTTTTTTCATAACTCAACAGAAGAACTCTTCGGCAAGTTCTTCTTTATTCAAATCGCTGAGTTGTCTGTAAATCCTGTCTGGTGAGGGTAGTATGTTTTGTGGAATTTGTTCTCCGCTTTGATATCTTTTTGCATCCCCTGAAAATTACAAAGTAAGAAATCGTGTAACTGAACTGAGAATGATTGGCCGCCATGGCTAGAGGAGAATGAATTGGTTCAATAGTTGCTTACAAATAATATGCATATAGGAGGAAGAAACGGTGCATATGCATGCTTTACGGTGCCAGAGACTCACTAATTCATGTTATGGATAACCTCTCCTGATACCTCGGGTTGTCAATGCCCAAAAGGAAAGGCCAGAAAGGTCCTCTTTTCTTTTCAGAACTGAGGTAACGTGAAGTTTATGTCGCCCTTATATACAGGGATCTTTAAGCTGAACGTTGCATTGCTCTCTGAGATTCTTACCTTGTACTCCAGTTGTGTGTGATGCCTTGTGTCCTCGAGATGAGGGGTTTTCGGTCAGGAAAACTGTCTCTGGGGAAGTAGAGGTGAGATCAGATTCAGAATAGCTGTGGTTGCAAAGCCCTTGAGAAAGTTCATAGTTGACAGCATATGAACGTCCCCGACGAGGTGATACGATAAGATCCCTGAACTCTGGCTCATCTAACCTGCGCTGGTCGCTGCTGCTTAATACTGATTCGAAGCTCCTAGATTTACCAAGGTGTGGAGAGAAGTCCAATGACAGCTCTTCATCAGCTTTAGTTCTCCGAATGTCAAACAATGCCCCAGTTCTTAGATCAGTACCACGTTGTTTCTTTGTTGAATCGTAGTTTTTTGGTTTTGTTTTCTTTGAAATACTTTCAATACAGCTTGAAAGGGGCGCGTCCAGTGAACCATCGTCCTTTGAAAGTGACTGAGATCGCAGCTTCCGTTCTGGCGCTGATGTCCTCCGAACCCTTTCAATAAACGAACTACTCCTGGGTGAAAATGGCAAGAAAACGGAGGGAGATTTTGATCTATGGTTGTCGGTCAAAATTGGTGATTTCAACGTTGCTGTGTTTATATTGGAGTTCTTGTCAACTCCAAAATGAGTGACTTGGATTGTGTGGATTGGTGAATGTTTGTGTGATTGCTCTTGGTAAAAGCTATTCCTAGAGTTTACATAATTTTTTCCAGTTTTGTCTTCCATTGACTTCATGTGTCCATTTAAATATGTTCCACTTCCGTTGTTACAGTGACTGTTGGGTGTAGTGTCCTCTGTTAATTTCTCTTTGCTTCCTACAGAAAGTATTAAAAAAACACACTAATCAATGAGAAGCGCACAGGATGGGAATTCGCTCTTAGTAAAGGTCCCTTACATGATACAGAAACTTTTCCTTCTTCTTCATTCTTCGACCACTGACCACGATTTGACAAGAAATTGTTTGCATATAATCCTTTCTCCAGGCTTATTACTGGGAAACAAGATTTCCATGAAAAACCTAGTTACATGGTTTGATTAGAAGAGATGGAATTGATTAATATTTATTTACTTCTTTTTCGTTGCTCGAAACAAGCGTTCGACTGCAGCCAAAAAAGAAACTCAGCTTGTGACATTTAGCGGTACTATTTTCCATATTGGGTGAAACGGCATATGAGCTAATACCCTTGATTGGGACCAGTCAGGACACTAGAAAATTGCGATATTTTTCAGTTTCATAACTGCACTATGCGCTTTAATAGGGGAGATAAAAATTACACGCTTTCTGGAGCATACTTCGCCTTTTCTAGTTTCCAGTGAATTTGGAACTTTTTTTTCAGTTTCATGTACTTAAAAGGTTAAGTGTGACTCTTTGTGTGTGTTGGTACGGGCACGTTTGTTTTTCAAAATAAAGTTTGTTTTAGAGCTGTAGGACGATTCTTCTTTTCCTACTATTGCTTCTCTAAAACAATATTATACGATCTAACGCGTTACTTACCAGAAGCATCTCGATTCCCCCTCTGCTTCTCATCTGAACTAACTTGAATTACACTTTCTGTGCCCATAGACACTGCAATTAGATGGGTTTCATCAGAGGTATTTTTGAGGCCCCTTTCAGTCCTATTACCTTGGTAGTTATCATCAGCTCTGGTGATAACTAGATTTCTTTGAACATCAACTGAAGATGCCATTGAGAACTGTTGTGAGTCGGATGTTCCCACGGTATCATTCTGCGCCTCGGTTTCCCCAAGGGCCAGTTCTGCTAATTTTTCCAACTCCACCTCATCTTTGAAAGAGATGCGCTTCTGGGTGAGTCTGGGCCGTTTTTTGGCATGACGTGTGGCAGGAGTATTATCCAGTTCACAAGTAGTATTCATAATTCCAGCCTGTTGATACCCGAAGCTCCCTTCGTATTCATTGCTGTCAGGATCAATTCCAGAATCATTATAGCTGGTAAAAGAGGGCACGTTCCTGATTTTGTCGCTCTCGGTCGGGCTTTTACCTGGTTTATTTTTATCTCCTACATAGCTGGTCCGTGAGCAAGTGGACAATCTTCTGGTGTGTTTCCATGGATCTGAAAATATTGAGATAGGGAAAATATGATAAAAAATTAAAATTGCAGATCTCATGATCGAAAACCTTGTGGGTCTGTGGGGCTGGTCACGTATATGGACGTAAAGAGGAGTTTTGCCTGCAGGTGGTAAACTACGATTGTGTAATGACAGCGATAAAAATGGTTGTCCACTTACGATGGTGTCACGCCACAAGTAGGGGTGGTTTAAACGTTCACGTGTAATATATAGATTTAGCCAAGCTTAAAAGCGGAGCTCGCATTTTTTTTTCCCGCACGTCTCAAGGGCACAACGCCTTGCCCCGGCCAGGACTAGAACCCGGGTCGTCCGACTCGGAGCCCAGTGTACTGACCACAGGACTACTGGACAAAGCCGTGGCGTCGGCGTGCCCGCAGTACAGTTGACCACGCTTGTTAAAAGTAGCGCCTTGTACGGTCGTACGGTCGTACATCCAAATTTTTTCGGCTTGATGGGTTACTACTATTTTGTACAATTATGGGGCTACACTCCGCGAGCTCCGCTATAAACCAATCCATTATTCAACAAGAGGTGTCTCTACAGGTCTTTAAGATGTTTGCATGAGGTGACAAACTTCTCCTAGTTATGAAAGGAGGCACCACCATCAACATCATCAGTGAAATAATGGAACTTTGATTTTTTTATTTCCGAGAGTTTGATTTTCATCGAGATTGCCAGGTTGTTGTGTCACTCCTACGAAATCTACACCGCTGGGAGGCTAAAGAATTTTCATAATTTCTACTTAGCATCAGAGGATGACAGTTTCATAAGACTTTGGAAACGAGACTTACTCGCAGGGCAAACGGTGACAAACACTGAATTCCCGATGACGGAAAGCAGGGTTAGCTTAGAATGTATCGGCTTATTACACTATCTCTGTTTTGTTTTGTGTTCTTCCTTGCTTGTTT
Organism: Pocillopora verrucosa; assembly: GCF_036669915.1. NCBI lineage: Eukaryota > Metazoa > Cnidaria > Anthozoa > Scleractinia > Pocilloporidae > Pocillopora > Pocillopora verrucosa. Next base: position 8,101,294 of record NC_089320.1, on the reverse strand, counting down.
TTCCAAGTTACCATCTTAAGATACCTAAACCTTCATATACAACACTAAGGCCAAACACAAAATCGTAGTTGACGTTTCCCCAGCTGGAAGTGGGTGTACATTGTATTTGGCATACCTTTCATGTTATAGCGAAAACCGCAGCAGCAGCGAAGACATGTGCATATAATAAACAAGTATCCTCTCCTGTACGGCTTGCACATAGCTGCACCAATAATTGGGTTTAAAACAGAGTTTAAAACAGCTAACCGCATCGACCAGAAGTGTGCCAAAGGAGGGATTTCAAACCAGCCGCTCACGTGTTGAAGAACGACGATCTGATAAGAAAAAGATGATCACTTTTCCATGACGCCCTTACGATGTTCAATCAAAACGACCGCTTAAAATATAATAAACATTTCCACATTACATAAAATTCGAAATTTGCTCATCAAATTCATGCATGAATAACCACTCCCTTAACTAAAGGTACATGTAGTAGTATTTGCGCTCACGTTATTTGTTTTACCAGTGGTTTTGCGTAGGAGATGCTCATAGAGGACAAAATTACATAGCCCCTTTTAGGCTCTCTGTTAGTTTTAAATGAGCTCAAGAATCTCTGTGTTGACTTGTTTCCAAACTATTCCAAGCAACATCTAGTCAAAAGTTCACTTAATCCAAACATTGCGGCAGCAATCCCCTTAACGCGAAAACAAGGAAGTATCAATCATAATTTTTAATAATCTTTTACTGAAATCCCCTGTTATTTGTTTTTGTAAAGCATAGTTTCATAATTTTCCCAAAAGCGGACAATCCAAGTTTTGACACAACTTTATCTAACAATCTTGCAGATGGGAGGAGTTTCATCTTTCTATCTAGCGCTATTTTAAAAGTGTTCGTGGGTATCATTAGGATAGGACAAATTGAAATAGAATGGGGTTTAATGATTCCAGAATTATTTTTTGACGATGGTTTTCAAATGTGTAAGTCAAGTTCAATTTATTTCCCGTCTTTGTCTAAGAACATTGCTTTTCAGAAAATGATATGGAATCAAATCGTTGAAGGTAAAACGTAAGTCAAAATATGAGAAAACCTCGAAGATACTGTTCAGGCAGGTTGGCCCGATGTTTACCGAACTGGATCGAAGTATCCAGTTCTGATCGATCCTCGGCTAGGTCACTGTGCTGTGTTTATCAGTAAGACACTTTACTCTAACAAGGCCTCTTCTTACCTAGGACTACAGATAGGCACTGGCAGCCTGTAGGGTAAAACTGAAAAAGTGCTGGGGGTAAACAGCACTAAATTATTCTGATGCTTCATACAATGCAAAGTGGGACAAGTTCCGGACGTGCGGGCCCTTTCACTCGTGTTTGTTAAAATACCAAGGATTCTTAAATTGGTTTACGTTACTCTCCATATCAGATTAAACATCTAGGATATACATTCATTTACTACAGAGCATCTTCTTTGGGTTATCAGGAAAGCAGAAACCACAGCGCTCCTTTGATAACGCTTTTATTCAAAACGGAGGGAATGCAAACTGTGTATCATTTAACACAATACGGAAGGAAGATCTGTTTTCTGTCATAACAATTGAAACATGAGACAAATGAGACAATTAATGGAACTCGACCTTTCTCACGCAATTTTCTGAGCAAAGATCGGCTTGATGTCGAGCCAATTTTCCAACTGTCACAATTTACCAATAGTCGCTTAGCGAAGGAGACTGAGAAACACGCGACAAATGAGACTATTGAATGGACCTCAACCTTCAACACGCAATATTCTGGGCGAAGTTCAGCTTAGCGTCTTTTACAGGTCACCAACTGTCAGCTAAAATGGCCGATTTATTTTAACACCATTAAGAAATGAAAGGGAAAACATTAAAACAACAGGAACCAATCAGGGTACTTATTACAGAGCAGCGACTAAGAAAAATATTTGCTATGCAAAAGATGCGAAGGCTGTTCAGGTTACATTAAGGTCTCTGTCAGGTTCTGCGCATAAAACTTCAGCTTCAATAGCCTTTCTGACATTATTATGATTTTCGGTTGCTCTTTTCAACAATAATCAAGCGTATTTAGTTTGGATCTCGCTTTTCCGTTTTCTATACATATTCGCGTTAGGCCACATACGGAAAATAATAGCATGCGAACTATTCTATTTTATTTATAGCAGTTAGCTGTATTTGTCTAGTCAGTCGAAGAACTTGCTTGTTGCCATGCATATTTTCAGAATCCCCGTTGTCAACGATTTCATTTATGATAATAGAACTAGGCCAGGAGTTCAGTTTGCACATGTGGGGATATAAAATGAAGATACAAAAGGAAGTATATTTTGCCTGAGCAGGTTTACGAAGAACTTCATCGACGAACGGTTTCGAGACATACAGAAAGTGAATGATTGCACCAACAATCGAAAGATGTCGTGTCATATTCGTTTGATTTCTAAAACTTAAGGATCAATTGATAAACATTGCAAAACCCAGCGAAACCCTAATAACGATTTTACTCTGGAGAAACTCAGAAAATACTAAACATTGCTTTGAAAACTGCTTTCATCGTGAAGAATACATCCATAACAATAGCCTAAATCGGGAAGGTTCCTTGAAAACGGTCCAAATCACATGATAGCTAAGGATGTTAATCAAAGGTTAAAAAAATACACAGTCATATACAAACTTACCAAGAAGAGAAGCCACGATACACAGAAGGCCACCATCATAACGATCATAAGACGAGCGAACATTTGGTTCATCTGTTGTCTTTTCTTGTCTGAACCGTCTATGTCATGTGTGGATGTGGACATTCGACGTTGGCGACGCATTAATCCTTTGACGCTATACATGACACGTGTGTAGCAAAATATCACTACAGCTAGCATCGAAAACCCGAGGGCCAGAATAAAGATACTGTAACCCATACTAGCAGGTCTCGTGGAATCGAAGTCAAAATGGCAAAAGCTGCCGTTGCTATAGGACCTCATTTTACCGATCCCTGTCAAAGGCAACATGGAGTGGGCTCCACTGAAGAAGAAGACTCCAATGATTATGTAAATAAGTCGTTTTTTCGGGAGATATTCCTTATACCTAAAAGGCATACACATCGCAACATATCTATCAATAGCCATTATTGTCATCACGAGCATTATTCCACAGTTTAGCGTGAAAGCTGTCCAACCAAAGATCATACACGACGGCGATCCTTCCTTCATTTCGTTGCCCCTCAAATATGCTACTAGAGTCATGTTCAGTGGAATGAGCGCCTTTAGTAGATCTGCAACGGCCAATGTGAAAATCAAAATATCTGGATTGTATTTCTGTTTGAAGCGGACAATCACAATAATTGCTAGAGTATTTAGCATGATTATCAAAACCTCGAGAACCAACAAGGTGAATCCTTCTGATTTACGAATTTCACTCATTGTGTGATCGCTGGCTGCGCTAATTGCCCTCCGGGATCCAATTCAAATTCTTCGGTGACCAGTAGTAGTAGTAGCTTGTAGTTTTTTCTCCAAGGTAAACATAATATTTGTGTAGTGTGGTTCACATACTCTGTATTCGAGCCCAGCCGGAAATTCTTCGACCGAGTTCTCGACGGCAAAGGATAAACACTCGCCTGATCCAGCAATATGAACCGAAATGTACTACTCTTAGGGTCTTCGGGGCAAGCTCGGCATACCGTATCACTTGTAACGCAAGGCGTCAACCGCGCAATAACTAAATAACAGGGATAGCGTTGCTTTAAGCCGATCCAGAAAAGTCACAGAATGAACGGCTACTTGTGACAAAGAATCAGTGCAAGAGAATATCGCTCTTCATTGTCTGTACAGAAAGACCTTCAATCCGCTGCGGTTAGCGCTGTTAAAAGTATCTGTCTCCCTAAGACCTCCGGACTGTCGTGAAAACATGCATGTGCATCTTCAAAAGGTGTTAATCTCGGTTTTAATGCCTGGTCTTTACTGGCTGCACAGGACGCTAGCTATCGTATTTAAATGAATCACGGCTTGTCCTAAATATTGACTTTCAGTCGAAGAATTTTGTGGTCCTTGACAGTGGTTTGTCATATTTCCGACAGATATTTGTACAAGAGCAAACAAAGCCCCCGAGGTCTTGACACTGATTGTTATTTCATAATTGGAAAGCCGCCTCGACCATATTTTGAAAGACGTCGCGGTTCTTAGAAATGTAATCTTTAAAATGTTCTTTCGGCCTGTGGAATCACTACGTTTGCTCTATAATCCTCAATCGAATTACTTTCAGGCTCAATGGAGTGGTATTACCTTAATAGGTAGAGAAACTGCGTTAGAAATAAATCATGATTACTAGCGTTACCGGAACTCAAAGCGATGAAATGTCATCAAAGTTTAAACATACTAATCATACCTATATTATCCTTTTGATGAGAAACTCAATTTAAAGTGCCTCTAACAGGACCGAATGTATTCCTTCTAATTAGCGTTTGTAACCAAAACAGATTGACCCCAAAGTCTGACTTAAATCTTTCCTGCTTGATTCTTGTATTGTTCTAAATCCCCCCTGATTCACTGCTCCCTGCTGAGACATGAAGATCAAGCAGAGGAATTGCTCTTAAATGCCAAAGTGTTAGTATTTTCCATTTATTTTTAGAGGTTGCAGAACACTGGGTAAAAAAAAATAGGAAGGAATCTTTCACTGTAAATCTTCCTAAATCATCGGTTAAAGCGGCTTCTTGTTTTGTATCGAATTCGCTCGCTGAATACGTTGTTCGAAAACACGTGTGAAACAATGACTCAATAAGAGGCTCCTACTCTCATGGGTAGGGTCAGATAGATTATGCCGTCGTGATTTCGGACATAATGCTATAATCAGAACATCGAGCATGATGCCGGTATAATGACTAAACTTCTTTAAAATTCCCTAGACTAACAGTTCGACAAGAGAGATATTCTGAGATGTTCTTAGCAAGTTTAACCTTTTGGTGGTCGGGATGAATGAGGATTGAGGGCTCCTAAAGCTATTTTTTAATTGCGATCATAAAGAAAATTTTGAGAATAATTTTTGGCATATCGTTTTGTCTTCAGGGGTGACGCTCTGAAGCATAATGCTCAAATTTTCGAGCATGATTTATCTGACCCTATTGATGGGCTGGTGACATACGACTAAGTTCTTGCCCTCTATTCTTTCCGCTGTCATAGCGTTTTGGGTATCTCAGGGTATGCCCGTATCGTACCCAGAATACCAAGATTTTCGGTATCCCCTCCGGAACACCAAAAGTCGATAATATTGAGAGAAAAAAGAAGACTAGGGAAAGTAACATGGCGTGCATTTCAATATGTCGTGTACATATAAATTGCTTGCAGACGTCAAAAATTGCCTTCCAAAGCTTATTCTCGCACTCGTGTGTGAAGCGAAGTGTCCATTTAATTTGTGGTGAGATGTCTTAAAAAGACCCATCAGTCAGTAGTTTTAGGTGGGTTTTTTCACATGTAAAATATTTAGGAGGTAAATGGCTATCAGTTAAATGTGCCACAATACAGAAGGACGATTTTGCTCAGTGATAGGTTTTTCAGTCTATTTCACGTTTGTCTTTCACTTGAAACTGAAAAAATGACTGAACACTGGTGCTTTTTTATTAACTCTGGGGCTGTGAACTATCATATATAATTTGTCTGACTTACTTATTATTTGTGTGTGTGAAATATTCTTATTGTTCCACTGACCCTTGCAATGTTGTCAGAAGTTTACCACAAGTAAGAAAAGTGTCTTGGCATTTGTCTTTGGGTGTTAAGAAATCTTGGGTAGAATTGCAAACTTAATTTTGTTACTTTGTTAATCATAAAATAATAATAAATAACTGACTCTCAGCTCAGGTATGTTCTTAGTATGTTCTTAAAATGTTGGTTTATCTCAGCCTGAATGTTCTTATAATAAAGGTTCTAATTAAAATATATTGTATTTTTCCCATGCAGTTGATTGGAATGGTCAGCAGTTTTTGGTCTTAAATGGACTTGATTGACTAAGTAGTAAAGCACAGTAAAAAAAGGAAGCAATCTTCATTTATATTGTAACATCAGTGAAACATGTTACATGTCAATAGTAAATTTCTTTCACCATTTTTCTCACTAGTAAATTTCTATTATCATTATTACTATATAGGTTATTAGGAACCAACATAACGACCAACTCCCACTTGGCTTCTTAGCTCAGTTGGTTGAGAACTGCATTGGTATTGCAGAGTTTGTGGGTTCAAATCGCGCACAGGCCTGTATTTTTTTAAAGGACTTATTTTCACCACTGCTAAAGTAGAGTTCATTACTGTGAAGATTGCTCTCATATTCATTATTACTTTTGTACCAACTTTGTTAAATACCATATTTTCTTGAATAAGTTTTCGGGGGCTTATTTAAAATTTGACTAAAAAGGGGGGGGTGAGTGCTTATTTGAAGGAGGGCACTTAAAGGCCCATTTCCAACCTTGATGCAATGCAGTCGTTTGCTTTTGTTTTGAACCACCGCTTTTGTTTAATAGCACCTCTGATTGGTCAGTTATTTTTTTACCTTGTCACGTTGTCTCAAAATACCTACCGTGTTTTCTTCGATGCGCTTGAAGAGCTTGTCAAAATAATTGTGTTTAAAATAGTTCTATACATTTTAATCCGGTATGGAATTAGATGAATCCATTGATTTAGTAGATTCCGAGGCAGTAAACGCTTATGGATCGGTTGTTGCGAAGAAGGAACACGAAAATCTTTGCGAGCATTTAGAAGAAGGTGAAAATATTGATCCCCCACGTTTTCATTCGTTCATCAATTTTTTTAAATTGAAGTTTGGCATCTTAGTAGGACCAAGGGTCAGTTGAAGTTTCCTGCCCGTGGAGAGGAGCTTGCGCTCGTTGGAAAATATTCTACCTTAATTTAGAATCCTCAAGTGCTTCTAGAAAGTGAAAAAAATTCGAAGGTTGTCCTTTTCGCCGACTCTGTTCACAGAGTACGAAGAGATCCAAGCGTGACACTTAAAAAAATTTTTCTTCGGATTCTACCGGACAAAATTCAAAATACAGTAAGGAAACTGTAAAATGACGGACGGCGAATGTATTTACCGTAAAACAGTTGACTATATGTCCAGGATGGCTCTTGAGAAAGACGATTTTAGAGGTTTTCAGCGATCAGAGAATTTCGTGTTATAGGAAGTCGGGCCGAGGCGCGCGTCGCATCAAGATTGGAAATGGGCCTTTAATCAAGAGGAGTACCAATTGAGTTTTTCTTTCAAAGAACTGTAACTTTGTTTTGGCTAAATCTTTAGAAGAAAAATGAAAACTACAACATGATTCACCCAGACGTAAAGTCAATCTTAACATCTTTTGTTTTTTCTAACAAAAGGGGAACTATTATTTGCTTGAAAAACAGGGAAGAAGCCAAGGAGTATGACAACAATGCGATTGGAACTTACAAAATGAAGCATATGCATAGCGCTAACAGTTTGGAGCTTGTTGATCACATTGTGATTGAGCTGTAATTCCTTTCCTTTGAATGCATCCTAATAACTTTATAATCATGGAAATTTCTTGTCCTGAAGGCTAAAGAATGGTCTCGTTGTGCCTGAGAAGTTGACAGCATATACCAAAAGTGCAGCCATAGGACAAATATTGAAGGAACAGATGAACCACATAGTGGAACTTTGCAAGAACATGGAGATGGAAATAACTGGAACGGAAAAAGCTTTTCTACTTTACTGATACCACCGTAGTTGAAGGCCCAAAAGTTACAAATAAACCGGCATTAGAAACAGGTTCTTTTTTTGTATCCTGGCTTATTTGCAAAAGTTAGGAATGAAGGGGCTCTTATTCAAGGGGGGTGCTTATTTGACATTTTGGCCAAGGGGGTGGAAGCTTATATGGGAGAGGGTACTTATTGGAGCATTGACACTTATTCCAGGAAATATGGAACTGGTAAAAAAGTATATTAGGTACTTTCTACCCTTGGAGATCAAATATTGTGAAGGGATGCTCAAACCCCTGAAGAAAATAACATCACCTCTTTTAAAATAGAATGTATTTTTTTGTAAGTGCTTGTTCAACAGTTTTTCATGATTGAGTTATACAGAAGACAGCAATCCAGGGTGAAAGGAACGCTGACTTGCTTAGCATGCACCTAAACAAGAAGAGATACCCAAATACTCAGTGATATGTGTATTCCTTGGAAGAGGGAAAATCTTCCTGTTTTCACAGACTGCATTCAGTTGGTTTATCATATTTTAAAAGTACATTAAAACTGGGTGCACCAAGATAAAAGAAAGAATCATTAATCTATCCTAAGAAAGAAGGAAACCCCTTAATCCCAAGTGATGCAGGCATTCCTACCAACATTTTTTCTGACTTCCTGGTATTCTAATTACTAAAACAACCATTTTTCTCTCTATACATTGGCACAGTCATGCAAACAGGGAAAAAGGAATCACTGTTTTTCCTCAATGTTATTTCAAGCAAAATCTTGTATAAAGAGAAAAAGAAATTGTTTTATTTTTATCCTGTGCAGAAGTGAGGTGTACCCAAATCCTCTGTTATATGGGTTAATCCTACCCCAAATATGGAGTATGTCTCAATTTGCATGTTATGTGCTATATTATTTCCTGTTTTGTATAGTAGAGTACAGCTATTTACCTAAAAGATGAAGTAGCCTTGCTGGTCCACTCTGGGTCTAAACTTGGATGACTGTGGTATTTTTCGCATCTTATGAAGAACATTTTCTGATCCCTGTTTATTTGTATTGTCATAAGAGTGTGATCTAGCGAAGAAAAATTACTACCTGGCCAACCATGAAGATTAAAAGTTGGGAAGGGATAATAGAATCCTTAGTGATGTAAGAATCCCTTCCATTGGTGTAGCTGCTGAGTTCTTGGTTCCCCTGGGTTAGCCATTTCTGTATCATCTTATATTTTTTGATTGTTGTTATTTCCTTTTTCCTTATTTGTGATTTTTTCCCGAGTACCTTTACTTTTTACATTTTATGGCATGCATGTAAATAGGGAGACAATGTTGCTCTTGAAAAAAAGGTTTTTTTTCATCCAAATATGAGCCATGACATGCCTTCTATTATCTGTGCACTGGCTGATTGTATTATTAGTTTGTTGTGTTCACTCCTGCACACTGGTAAGCTTCTTACTCTTCTTATTATCTATCAGGGAATAAAAAGCAAGCAGTCAGATTGCAGCATTTGTGATCAGATCTCTTGTAGATTTATATCATACATACATGAATTATATAATTATAATAAATTTATCGGAGGAGGGAGAATTGTTTACAGAGAAAAAAATGTGATTTGAGGTGTGCCTGTCATTACTTTGAACAGCAGCTGGATTTGCCCACTTGTACTTACCAATATCCTTTATGCAAACTTCATTGTACACTGAACTCTTAACATAAATGTAATTCTTTTTAAAATTTGTTGACTTCTAGGAAAAATAAAGCAACATAAATTGGAGATCTCAAACTGCAGGAGAATGCTGTTGTGGGAGTCTCTAACTACAAATTTTCAATGGGGGCCAGAACTAAGTAGGCCTTCAGGCCTTTAAAATTACCCACCTGCTACTTTTTTTTTTTAAAACCACTGATGATGTAAATCCTCCAATTTCTGATTTATTTAGAGACATCTTTTGTGAGGATCAGGAATTTGAAACTATACATTAATATACAGTACTTATTTCACTATGACACATTAGAACTAAAACTTGGGAACAGTATCCACTCTTGATTACAATGCATTCCTTGCCACCCAAGAAGCTAATTCAGGCCTGCAAAAAACTGCCCTTGCCTGTAAAGCAAGTCAAGGTCTGAATTTACTCTACAGAAGGCAAAATCCAGCAGTTTTGTGTTGAGACAACTTTCTTTGCAAGCTGTTAAGTGACTGTAGTTGTCAGGGAATGTTTCCCTGATGCAATGTATTTCACGAGCAAAAACATTTACAAATCAATTTGACGTTACTTTTTCAAAGTGCACGACATAATGTTGTTTTGATAATCATCTAAGTAGTAAGTAAATAATAAGTAATAGGTAATATATTACAATAGATACATTTTCATTCTTATCAGGGTAGTGGGTCTTGTAATGGACTTCCAACCCTTGAATTGGCCACACTATTGTTACCACGAGGCTATTGAATTTCATATTAACTGACATCCTATATACACCTACAAGGGTTAAATATGGATGATTGTTATTTCTACTCTCCTTAACATTCTCTTTGAGATTGTAAGGCGCCTTAACTAAATATGTCAGAGAAAAATTTATGGATAAAATAATTCATTTTTTGAGGAAAACAGCGGTTAATTGTTTATAAGATAGTGGGCAAAGAAGGAGGTGAATAACGCACGCTGTTAGGCACTGGAAGCCATTTTCGGTGTTATGTTCGAGTCAACGAACTGTGAAGTGCGCGAGTCATGTAACTGAAATTTAATTTTTGCACAACAACGCCAAAGCAATTAAACCAGCTCTACTAAAACAATATTCGCCATGAATGGAATTATAACACGTTTAGGCAAAGTAGCCTTTTTAAATGTTTTCTAAACTTTGGTCATACCCAGGGGCATGCCCTCTGTCCCAGCCAATCAGCATTGAGTAAGTTGTCCTCCACGTTCTACATTTTTTTATTATTAACATATCTTTATGCATTTTGTAGTAATGGAAATGATGATGCTTAATTTTTTAGAAGGAATCTACTCAAGTTAAAGGCCCGGCTGTCGCAACTCTACTAATAACTAATAGTGGACGAGCGTCAAAGGTACTGATTGTAAGGTCATTGTTTCAAATCCTTTCGAAAAGTAGTTACATTTTTCTTTTTCCGGTACATTATTATTTTCTTACTTATTCGAAAATACATTAAAGGTGTACGTGTATTTCTATTCACTTTTTGATTTTATTTAAATGTGGCTATTAGTCATATCGAAAATCATTTTTGTGCTTCGTGTGGGGCTCCAAATTTCTCTAAGGACAAGAAATGCGCGGAACCACCGCTTAGACAGTCGCACTCCATATTTCCCCAATGAAAAGTACTCTATTACTGTTAGTGATAACTTCAAATCTGATTACTGTCCTCTATGAAGCATGACGAATGGTAATCATCTATCTGTTTTGAATTTTTTCTTCAGAAGATACAACCGAATTCGAACATTCTTCCTTAGTCAGTGTGTCACCATAGCGTCCGTAGACAGGTACCAGCAACGGTAAACACAGAGGCATATCAAGATTAACTCAATGTGGCTAATATGTTCTACGCTTGTTCATTTTAGGACTCATAAACAACGGAATTTTATGGATTGAAGGTGAGATTACTTATGTGTGGCCTTTTCTGTTCCCATTCTGTACATTGACAAACCCGAAGAACCGAACTTTCAAACAGAGCCATGTCATAATAGATTTTAGCTTTTCCGACATGTTTTACTCACAACGTGTTACTTATGAACGAAGGTTACGCTCCGGGTAAAATGTCGTTCTTTATTTCACAATGTGAGGGAAACAAAAGAGTGACTTAATCACTACACGGAGCAGATCCTGAGGGAGAGTCTTAGCGCCTGCCCAAAATTGTAACTTCTAATTGTCTCGGGAGTGGGAAGCCAATTTCTCATCAAAACACAAAGCTAGAGGCTCAGTTGTTGGCCATTAACAATGAAAGTTAATGGAAAACAACCGACAACTGATCCTTCAATCTTCTACTGGGTGACACGCTTTCTCTTTGCTCTTTTCCTTACACAATACGTAGAGGTACACTAGGCCTTTGAGAGACATGGAACATCCAGGTGCCGAAATGAATACTGTATGTGTCATTCCAACTTGATTAAATGCGACTTTGATTCAGACAGCCTCATGAACCTTAAAACTAGTATGTCTTAGGCTGTCCGAATGACCGTAAAAAAAATTTACTGATTAGTGAGCAGCGCCGCGTTGTTAAAGACGGGGTCAGAATATGGCTATGAGACACTATTTTTAAGAAACGAAAAGATTTCCGATATTTGAAATTGTTGGTTTCTGACCTTGTTGACCTTGCGATACCAATATTTCCTCGACCCAGCTACGGAAAGAGCTGAGCTTTGGAGGGAAACAATACGGACTCGCGCGGCAGGCAAATGGTGTTTAGGTAACATTTATGACGGTCTCAATGGGGGGAGGGGGGGGGGTATTTTTATCCGATTTTGATAGATGACGGTACTAAAATTCATAGGGCCTTTTTCAGTTGAATTTTCTGGCTTTTGATGGTTGACTTTTACTGAATAGATGTTTCTGCGATGATTTAGAATCACTATTAAAAGTTGTTCAATAATTTTGAATAAAGGGTGTGGTGTCTTTTCCCGCGTATTTCGTAAAGCTAGAATTATGATAATTTATTTTCTTTGTTTTTTGTTCTCCTGGCAGGGTAAGGTAGGTTAGGTTCATGCGAAAATTAAAACTCGTTGCTTGTTTAACCACTACTTTCCTGAAAGTCGCATTTATTTTCTAAACGGTAGCATAAATGGTTGAATGTATACATGTCAGACGTAGTTTATGAATTAAGATGCGTGTCGATTAGCCCCACTTATAGAGGAAACGTGACTGCAGTTTTCTTCTGATTCGTCTTTACGGGTACACGACGAGGGATAGTTTGCCTTTGATAGAACTTCACAGGGGAGTATGTTTCTAAAGAAATGTAATACTTTGTAGAATATTACAAAATAATTTTGTTTTATCAGCTGAGTTGATAGTCGGTTGTGAATATATGGAAGTCATATATTTGAACTGTGGTTAAAGACGTGAATATGAAAGCGATCTTCGTAGTAATGAACACTACTTAGGTAGTAGTGAAAAGAAGGCCTTCTTTTCACTACTGCTTAAGAAGTGTTCATTACTGAGAAGATCGCTTTCATATTCATGAGTTGATAGTGTAAATCGGCTACTGTAAAGAGTTTCTAATGCTTACGTTTCGAATTTTAGCCCATTATGAGAGCCAAGGGCAACAAAGGGCTAACGCTCGAAGACCAATTTGCATTATCGACTCAGTTGATTAAACCTATTCAGTCCTTTGTCAGACGAAGTGAAGCGTAACAACTATGACCTCTAGTCGTGATTAACTACTATTTTCAGACAATACCTTAGTTGCCGATATTATAGGTGCGAAAAACATCAGCAGAACTCTGCAGTTCCAATTCTTCTAGCCTTGAACATGGTATAGCAAAGTCGATGGTCTCTTTATACAAGAACTCAATCCCGATACAGGCTCGTGAACGAAGCCCATAAGAACCAGAGTCTATGTTTCACGCCTCCTTGTTTCTTTACTTTCTTCATTTTCTCTTCTTCTAATGTATTCGTCAAAGCGCTACTTACTCAAATATTTGCATAGGCTTCGCACAGGGGTTTACCTGCAGTTTTTCAATTGGCGAGCAATGACACTACCGCATGTGAGGTCGCTTTTTATATCGCGAGAATTCATTGCCACTTCACTCGACCGAAGTGCTGTCCTCGCTCTATTATCCTAGAGACAACTTCCCTTTCTCTGGAAAATGTCACTTATGATAAACGACTTGGAGGTTTTCCACTTGGGCAATCGATGTTTTGAGCGAATTCTGGTTTTATCTTATGAGACCCTTACCAGACCCTTAAACAAGGCAACAGACTGTTGTGTAATCTGTGTTAGAGTTCCTTATGAGCCACTTCATTTTGTCGATTCTTTCGGCCCGTTGTCTTCTCTTACTTCATTGCTTTCTTTTACTTCTTGCACTTTGTGCGTTTTTGAACTTCAACAACATTTTGAGCGCCCGGTTTGAACGATATTCTGAGCAGGCAATCCTTTGCACTTTATCCCGAAATCAACGCGTGAAACTGAGCATGACATGAAAATGCTGAATTCTGGGAAGGAATGGTGCCAATTGTCACAGGCGAATAATTAGTTCAACGCGGACTAAATAAATTTTGCACTGTCATGTTAGGCGAGTGCCGAGCACAATTTATTCGCCAGTCGAATTTAAGTCAAATCCACTGGATGAAGGTTGTTCAAAAGTCGACATTTTCCTGTAAATAATCAAAGAATTATTCGATTTGGCAAATGGATATTCCAATGTGTGACACAGCAATGCAGTAAGTTGATCCTCATTCTATAGTCTTGACGATCTCGTATTCGACTATAACTCCGTATCGCATTTCTTTTTCCTGAAACAAACTCGTGGAATTAAAATTGTTGGAACAGGACAAGCCAACATACGGCAATACGAGGGTTAAAATGTGCCTACAACGATATGTTATGCTCCACTTGAGTTAAATCAACGGCCTCTTACGAGCAAGCTCGAGCAAATTTTCTGTTTGATTGATGATAAAAACTAACGAATAAGATATTCTCTTTCACTTACCATTCTTCTTGCATAAAAAGTTAGTGGTTGTGCTTAAGAAAATTTTAGTTTTCTCGATAGCCATTAACATTATGTTTTAGAACAGAAACAAACAAGAAATTTATTCCGCATTGGTTTATTCAATATAAGCAGCAGTAACCAAAGTCTCAGGTCATTCTGGCCTAATATTTGCCACAGGAATGTAAATTATCTTTTGAAAATACACCAAATAATCTCTTTGATTTTTTCTGTTACCCTCAAGGAGTAAAGTCGCTGTCGTATGGGACTCAACTCTCCGAAATGTCTGGAAACATTTTTTTTCCCATAAATCAGTCGAGAATTTCCACTTTCGTAAATGCTTTGATTCACTGATGCATGCTTTTACAACTTTACAACTGTCACGGTAAAACAAAAAATTCACGGCAAGTCAAAGTTATCTTACGGCTAACAAAAACAACTAAAGGCAGAACAAAATTTACCCACAACGAAACAACTTTCCGAGTTTAAAAGGAGTTTAGTCAGCGGTTGTCATCTGCATTCAAAATGATACGTTGTGTATTAGATAGCAGTTTATAGAGCCGTTGATTTTAGGTACTTTGTGGTTTGTCTTAGACAACTTCGACCATGTGTTATGATTAGTGTGGCAGTGACTTTAGATCCAAAAGAGAGGTAAATGCTACTATTTTAGATAGGAAAACTCACTCACCACTTATTAAAAGTGAAACCTAACCAACTTTTTTTTTACTATTTTTATTAATATTACTGTTATTGTTGATATTGGGACATTACTTTTACTATTTAAGTTTGTGTATTAATGATTACTGGCTCTACTGAAGTTTGACAAGAGGAAATGCGGTGTATTCGGCCATGAATAATATTTTACCCGCTGTTCACTAAAAATGCCAATCTCTCGTGTCAAAATTGTATTTCCCATTGATCATAGTTATAGACAAAAGTCAGGGGCATTCATTTGTTGTTCCCTATCGTTCACACTTTTAATGCTTTGGTTCATTTTGAGGCCGTGATATCTTGTCTCGTGATTTGGCTAATTTATTTGAAAGGACTCCTAGAGAGTTCTGTCGGTTTGTGAGAAACAATAGCAAATAAAAACAATAGACATTTAAACCTCTCCTCATTAACAACTTTCGCGTTTTAAGTACCAACGTACGTATGTATGGTTATTTCCTTCACTTCCTTCACTATTCTTATAAAACATGTGGTCTTCGAGTATTGGTTCCATCTCCATGAAAAAAAGTAACAACGCGGAATGAGAAACGCTTTCTACGGCTTCTGAGAGTTCACTTTCTGAAAGACTCGCGGATTTTGCAAATATTTTTTTTTCTCTCAGATAATCAATGATGAATGTCGAGAATGCCACGAACCTCACAGAAGGACAAGGACGCCTCCCATCAAAAGGCTCACTGTCTATTCATCAGAAAGCACTTTACCTATTTTGGTTATCAGTTATATCGCTGGCAGTTTTTAGGAAGCTTCTGTTCTTTTTCAAAGTGCCAGCCATTCATACGTTTCGCCTGACAGCTTCTGGTAAAGTCTGTCTGTCTGTCTGCCTGCCTGCTTGCCTGAGTTCTTTCCTCTGTGAGATAATTTCACTTCCCTCGCCTTTTGTGACTTTATAATAAAAGTAGGGGATTTTAAAAATGGCCCGAAATCATTAAGTTGAGCTGATAGGTCCCACACCACTGATTTTTTGCTGAATGTCTCCGTTCACACACAGTTTTGACTAACCATAATTAACTTCATCTGCATCTAATTAAATCTACAAAAGGATATCAAGTATGAAGACCCTTCTGAGAAGCGTTTCCTATAGTTTCTTTCTCAAAGATCTCACTCTCTTTTTTCTTATTTCCTCCATAAGATAATGAAAACTGTCAGCTTGGATGGGCAGAAAATGGTGACGTACCGCAAAAAGCTGTCCAGAGTAAGGAACATCACGCTATTGTGCAGGAGAATGATGTCGGAGCAAAGTCTGCATCACAAGCACCTGGCAGTTCCAGACCGTCAGTGGATCATTTTCTCTACACTGTGGCTGTATTTGGGTTTATTATGTTCTTCTATTATTTGTGCGATGATGAACACTATTTCCCCGTCACTGAACGCACGTATTCACGAGACTTATTTTGGTTTCTAGTCCTCCTACTTTTTGCAGTAAGCGTTGGAATGACGAGGAAGGAGACTACAGACAAGATTTTAAACCGAGAACAGACCGAGGAGTGGAAAGGCTGGATGCAAGTCATGTTTGTGTGGTATCACTACTTCAAGGCTGCAGAGACTTACAATGCCATCAGGGTGTTTATTGCTGCTTACGTTTGGATGACTGGTTTTGGTAAGTTGGTGACTTTTTTCAGTCAGCTACATTACGAATCTTAAGTACATACGTTCTTGAGACACAAAAGGCAGACAAAAAACCTATTCAACCGAAAAAAGAGTTGAATTACTCCTAGCGTGCTTTCTGTGAGATCAAACGATCAGCTGAAATGAGAGCGAAGGAGAAGAAGGAGGAAAAAATTCGGAATTTCCGATAGAAAGAACTCTCAACCACGGCTGGCGTTGAGTCTCAAAAACGTAGGAGTTATTCAGTTCCCTATTAGAACTTGAAGGGTTGAGGTAAGATAAACGTCTCGAGGAAAACTAAATGGTTAATTCATGAAAGCGTCACGCGTTGTGTGACTCGGTGTTAGGAGAGGAGCCGTTGAGAATTTGAACGTTATAAGGAATAGTATTAGGAACGATATATGGTCGATTTACACAGAAGAATATTTCGAAATATGAACATTTTACAGGTAAAATCAATAAAACTTATTCACATCTTGTGTGTCCGCGGTGGTTTCTGGCGATTTCTGCCGTTTAAGCTTGTTTTGCCATCACTGTTCTTGTTATAAGTCGTCTTAAAACAGGAATAACAGTGATGGCAAAACAAGCGGTAGATATCACCAGAAAGTGCAACAGATACACAAGATGTGAGTAAGTTCTATTGATTTTACGTGTAAAATGTTCGTACTTTAAAATATTTATCGTTGTAAATCATCCATATTTCGTTCCCCATACTATTCCATACAAGGTGTTGAAATTCTCAACGGTTGCTCTTGTAGCTGAGATTCAGGGCTGAATCATACAGCGATATGTAAGGAACATTGCGGCACATTAGACTGATATTGAATAAAACTAATGGCCTACAGCTTTCGTCTTTGTTTTGATCACGATGTCAGCCTCCTAACTTTCCAGTAATTTTTACTGAATGATTTCGATATCCGTAGATTTTCTTTTCTTTTTGGTATGTTAGATATGGAATAAATTTCTGATTTGGAGACTGATGTGGTAAAACGGAAATTTAAAATAAAACCGTCTGCTCGTAAGATTCCAGATTTAAATTAACGCAAAAAAAAATTGTCAATACCTATAGTTAATATTTCATGGTTAATCTCCTTTTCACTTTTCTTTTTGTAAATACATTATGTATCTCTTTCCCTTTAGGTAATTTCTCGTTTTTCTGGGTTAGGAGAGACTTCAGCCTTTACCGAGTGCTCAAGATGCTTTTTCGACTTAATTTCTTGGTGGTAATAACATGTTTGGTGGTACGCAATGAATACATGTTATATTACATCTGTCCAATGCACACGTTTTGGTTCCTATCTGTCTACTGCTTCATGAAACTTCTGAATACTTGGAATGAAGACCCAAAAAAGATGACCGTAAAATTTATGATATATTTCCTTCTTGTCTTTTTAATGTTTGATGTACCAGGTGTCGGATATGTTGTTTTTAAACCTTTGAGCTTTATTCTTAGCTATGAGAATTCTCTTCACGAGTGGATGTTCAGGGCGGGGCTCGACCACTATGCCACTCTCCTGGGCATGCTCTGTGCTTACTTTCATCCCAACTTTGAGCGACTTATGAGATATTTGGACGAAAAGTCGTCTGCCAAACGAATTGCCATACGGTGTGGAATTGCATCCGTTTGCCTCACCGCCTTTGCTCTCTGGGTGCGGTACATCTTTGCACTAGAAAAGTATGAGTATAACAAACTCCACCCATATTTTTCCTTTGTCCCTCTGCTATCATACATTTTCTTACGGAATGTGTTGCCGGTTTTTCGAAAGTACTATTTTTACATGTTTACGTGGCTAGGGAAAGTTACACTAGAAACGTACATCTCTCAACTGCATATTTATCTCCAGGGTAACGCTAAGTTTCTGATCTCATTTTTCCCTGGATACCCACTCCTGAATTTTGCTTTTGCGTCTGTTCTTTACCTTTTCTTGTCATATCAATTGTTTCATCTAACCGTTGATATCAGTTCGTTTCTTATACCCAAGGATTACAACTCTTTGATGAAGACGCTTGCTATTGGAATTGTGTGGTTGACGATGTGCTACTTTGCAGGGTTTAGTCTGACAGGATTGTATTTTTCCTAAAATAATTTGTTCCTTGTTCACTTTGATGGATACCACTCCATATACAATCATTCGCGCGACTCAAACAGAATATACACCAGTATGACCGCAACTAGTCTCTTTGAAAAGAGAATTTATGGCATAAAAGTAAACTGAGTTAAGGGGGCAAATCGTGAACCAAGTTTAAGTCAGTAGTTTAAATTTTCCTTTATTTCATAGATCTCTTATCTAATACATAAAATTTCAAATTTTATCATATAGTTCATTCTTTACAAAATAGTCATTGACCCAATTTTCAAATTTCACTTAATCAAAGGAAATAATATTGTACCTACAGCAGAGTGCCATTTGAGCGCGCTAAGTACGTTTTATTTCTAACGCTGGGAAATTAAGGAGAATCACGTGTGTTTCAATAAATATATCATATAAATCCATCCAGCCAGTAATCAGGTAGCATTGTAACTTTATATTGACGACTTTTGACTTTATACTTACTCTCATGCATCATCCACATGTACGCTTTGTTTAGAAATTACAATAAAGCATTGAGCCGTGAATTTAATTAAACAAGTTAAAAACTTCAACTGGGGATAAATAATAGCAAAATGACTTAAGAAATTCGAGCCTTAAGGTATACTCGGGTTAAGCAATAAGTGAGATTTTTTTTCAGTTTACCTTCGAGCAAGCATTACCTATTGTCAAATTTGTACATACTTTTTTTTTGGCATACATGCAGAATATTCCGCGCACACGCAAAAGTGTTCATTAAGCATGATATGCATAGTGTGGATTCATAACGAATGCTGATCATATATAACAACCATGAAATAATCAAAGAGACTGAAAACAAAACACCAAAGTGCTATTGTTGTGCACGATGAGCGCCCATTAGGTAAATTTGACAGGTGGGATACTTGGATATTTAAAACATTCTGACATCTCACCATATTTTCTGTTAGTTATACTATAAATTTGCCTGGAGTGTCGGGTGGTACTGTGCAGGCCAATGCTCGTTGTCTCATTTGTTCCACTTATCTCCTACGGAAACAGCGGCAAATTCTTCAAAGTCCTTAAAAAAAGGAAAAACAATAAAGTTGAAGCTTGTGACCGTCAAAATTGCGTTAACTCCTTAATAAATTCCTCAACAAAGTAATTGATGTAAATGAAAAGGATTTAAGGATGAAAAATTTTGCAAAGATGGGGTTGCCGTTTTCTGTGAGTCCATTTAGTTGTGCCCAAGTTGTTTGCTTTGTTCCTTTCGTCCGTACATACTGATGATGTCAAATCTACTGATGATGTCAAATCTTAGGCTTCTCATACACCGCCAATATGGTGCGAAATTCATGGTAGGTCAACGCTAGTTGTTCACCTCTTCACCTCTTTAATAAAGATTCTTAAGAAAATCTTCTGGGTTTTAAGTTCAAGCCATTTTTGGCTTCTGATGTCAGCGTGTGTTCAAGATGCCCGAGCAACACCCCTGAAACTATAGGTGGCTATATCGCAGGAAGTTCGCAAGGGCGGATTTATTGATGGGGTTGAAGAGAACGGCGCCCTAAGCTAAACTTTTCAAAGTTAAAAAAAATAATACATACCTTTATCTGCGATAGAGCATTCAACAAGCTGGCACGGTGGTCCTCCAAGCCTTTCTCCGAGTTGACTGATAGCTTTCGCAGTGTAATTTCAGACGCACCCGGCTCCGACGCAGTAGACATTCTATGCCTATCTGCGACTGTTTTCCCGTCTTCCACGTCCTTTTCGTCTTCAGTGGGTATCTCCACGGAAAGGTTGTGAAATGCTA
The DNA here is from genome assembly GCF_036669915.1 of Pocillopora verrucosa. Lineage (NCBI taxonomy): Eukaryota > Metazoa > Cnidaria > Anthozoa > Scleractinia > Pocilloporidae > Pocillopora > Pocillopora verrucosa. The sequence continues at coordinate 8,080,783 of NC_089320.1, read as the reverse complement.
CCTTAGAACCTGAAGCGGAGAAGCGCTTCCTCCTCAACTCAGCACTATCAGCTAAGTTAGGTCTCGAAAACGATTGATCGCCTGGTGCGCCTTCTGAGCTTACTGAGATTTTCTTTTCCAAAAATTGTTTCTTTGCAAAGATGGGTGAATCTTTCAAACCCGAGTCTTCCTGTGAACCCTCAGAGGACCAAGAAACTCTACCATGTCTGAAAGGTTCACCTCCACCTATCTTTCGACCGCCGACGGGTGAGATTTTTCTGAGTTCTTTCTCTAGCACAGCTAAGGATACAGCCGTGCTTTGCCTTCGCACGGCTTCCAACGTTTCCTGTGTCCTTGGGACCTCTCTGTCTGACTTATCCTCCGCCGACCCCTGAGAAGACGTGGACTCGGAAGGAGAGTTTTTAAATTCATTGCGTTTTTGTTCTACTTGAATTCTGTTACTCGAGCTTTTGGCGAAAGAGTGCTTCCTCACTGTTTTCGTTTTCATGACGTTAATTGTATCCAATGCTTGCGCTTCGATCTTCTTGTTATCAAGCAAGTCTTTTTCAATTGTCTTCAATTCCCGATTCACTTGTTCAAGTCTCTCCTCAACGCGATGTCTATCCTCAGTGCTCGCTGCCTCATCTTTCCCCAGAAACTTCTTCACAGTGTTTTTCTTTTCTTGTGTCTTATTTATTTTCTTTTTCAACACATCTTTCTCAAGCGTAAGTGAGTTTCGGCGCTTCTTTAATAGCGTTTCCTTTTTCAGAGTTTTGAGTCTTTCTTCCTCTGCAAGTTTCTCAAACTGCTCTATAATCTTATTAGCGCCTAGCTTCGGGGAAGATGGACTAATTTCTGTATTCGCCCCTTGTGTCCTCGACAAAGACAGAGTTCTACGCTTTGTTTCGTCGATCGCTGCTTCTCCACTTGTGGGCTCAGACATCACTCCATCCGGGGTAATAGAAGCAGAACGACGCTCTTTCAAAGCCGCGGCCGCTGACCTCTGCCATGCTTTTTGGGCCTTCTTAACTTTGTCAAATCTCTGTTGCCCTATCTGTTGCATCAACTGCTGATCTTGGAGAAGTTTCAATACGCCATCAAGTGATGTGGGTCTACAAGCGAAAGTACTTGGCTTTGGCAAACCTTCACTAGGACTGTTTGTTGATAATGTTTCTTCGATTTTCTGCGACCCTACCGGAGAGTTAGAGCTGGTCTCTTGAATCTCGTCATTTTTCTGATAAATGTCGGCTGGGGACTGATCTGTCGCACAGAATGAGGAAGTTTGGCCAACATCTCTGGATTTATGTTCTGTTTCAACATTCACTACATCGCTGCGTTCACGTTTAGAGCTGAAAGAGTAGATCGTAATTTGACTTAGTCATTTCAGTCGCAGTTGTCTCTTAGTTGAAGGCCCTAAGGTGCTTAGAAAAGACAAATTTGAGAATGGTGTTCGTCCGATCAAGGAGGAAATATTTTCTATTGACATTACCATTCTCTTGCTGGTTATTTAAAATGTTTTTTAGTTTTGGAAAGGAGACCATTTTAACCATAAATGACTAACAGAACTTCCAAATAATTTATGCCGTTAATTTGTGAACAAAAAAGGAAGAAATTTTGCTTGGACGGGGAGCTTGCTGATTTCTGCCAACTTTCCCACTCGCTATCTCTGAAAAAGTATGGTTCATACCACCAGTTTTCCATCGTTTCCAATAATTTTACCAGTCAGCCTAATCAGTATAAATTCCTTGTTACTCAGTTCCACTTCGCTCTGAATTACATTAAGGGTCGTCCATATGTGAGTATTTCATTTAGGTACAAACCTTTCAATGGCGTCTGCTTCTTCTGCTACTACCCTCAGCAACCTCATCCAACTTAACATCTCCTTCTCCGAATCAGCGGCAAAACATAAATCTTCTTTTTCTGAAGGAACATTCAGTTCAAAACTAAACTTCTTAGTTTTTTTGCTGCCGCACCGTACTTCGCATTGTCTCAGGGGGATCGATCTCGTTGGCACCATTTCATCAGGTCGTCTGAACAGATGCAGTTTATCCTTCTGTAACACACACCATCGCTTTGTCCACAGCCCTTTACCACTCCTCATAAAAAGACAGGAAGAGTGTTTCACGTTCGTAATAAGTTCCTGAGACACTTGCACATTTGGTACCGTGCGACTGCGACGTTTTCGCTTGCCAGGAAAATGGGCGATGGCTGGTATGGCGTTAGAGATTGAGCGGTGAAGTTTACTTCTGGTCTTTCTCTCTTCCTCCTGTATTGAAGAGAACCAACGCATTTTAGTGCTAAGCTATGTTTGTTACTTCCCATAAATTTATTTTGCAGTAGACTGACATTAGACTCGCGATTACAGCTTTTCAAGGTTTCAGCACACAGAGTACCTGCTCTCCTTCGGAAAAGGATCGCCATCTTTCAACTGGCTCAGGTTGCAGCGGTTCATTTCTAGCAGCAGATTCGCTCTCATCACTCTCTGAGTTAGACACGTCACCAGCTGTAGACGGCTGAAAGACAAAAAAAATCTTGCTCAGAATAAGGGACTTCGAAAAATAAGAGGCTTTTCCTGATTTACCCGAGGTCCAATAATCGCAAAGCTCATCGAGGTTAAATTTTGATTCCCCACATTACAACTGAATTAACACCTTTTGTCGACCTCTGATACTTCAAGCCACTAACCCGAGGTGATGGATTAAGCGGAGTGTTTGGTCTCACAGGATGACCAGTTGGTGATGTGGGCGCCTCTTCTGTCTTCTGAAACACGTCATCTCTATCGATTGAATCACCCTGGGTTTTACCCAGTAGGCCTCGGTGTGTTCTGTCTTCGTCCGTTGAGCTCCAAGTTAACACTGGTCTTCGGGGATTCTTGGGTGAGTTAACGATGGACCCACTTATTACCTTCTTCCACTCATTGTACTCTGTTTGAAAAGGGTAAGAAAATTTACGTTAGTGTATCGATTAAGAAACTTCGATGCTAACATACAGTTCTACTTAACGTCTTAAAATCATTGTCTTCTCCCTCATTGTTGTTCTTTTGTTTACATCCTGAATTAAATTACTTGCGACCCTTATCAAATCTGCATATAAATGGGCACTAAAAACGTAAAAGCAGTTAGTGGCAATCTCGTTCGTGCGATTTCTTCATCCACACCTGATTCGCTTTGGGCTTGCAAAAAGTGTGTTCTCCCAAGAGCTCGACGTATCTCCATGACAAACGGTCGTTGTTGATCGCCCCTGTCTTTCACCACACAGTTGCTGAGCTTTAATTTCACCACAACTGAGTCCTCGCTGTCTTTATCATCGTGTATATGTAGAGTATGATTCTCAAGTTTTACCTTAAAAAGACAAACAAATTTAAAAAGAAACAAATGAATAGAAATGTTAATCAAAGAGATCGTTTAAGCGATGAATCCGGCTCACGTCAGTTTGCTCTTCTCGTTTACTGGCAAAGCGGTTCTCAGGACGGGGAGAAGGCGAGACTGAACTCGATAAGTATCGATGGCAAGGTTAATATCGACTCATCGATAATATTACAATATAACAACATATTTGGGCGATTATCGATCAGATCATATGTAATCATATCAATACTAAAAATAAAGGCTTCTTAAATCGCATAGATTTCAAATGACTGCTTTCAATCGTGATAAATTGATGAGGCCATCATCAAAGGTAACATTCTTAAAATGTCGTTAAGCTTCATATATTGCAGCAGGCGGTCTGAAACTGAAATATCACTTGCCTTGCCTTTTTTTCCTAAACGTTCTATTGGCTGCACCTTAAACACGGGTGAAAACTTGGCTCAAACTTTACATTAAAATGTATCTTTCTTCTTTGAAAGAAAGAAGTTTCATACATCAGTTTTCATCAAATTCAAAGTCGATCGATTGCCCTTGGTTTTGATTGAGGCATCTTAATTGATCTGAGCTGGATTATTTTAGCTGGTAAGGTCGAATATAGCACCAAAAAGGAAGATCGGAGGAAAAGGTGGGATAGAGGAAGGGCAGGCAAAAGAACTTTTTCCTATATACAGTATATTACCCATGCCGCATATGAGAAAATGTCTACCAGATGGTACGATAAGGCATAATAAACTATTCGGTCAAAGTTACTAAGCCAATATGATAAACAAGGTCAACGGCTACCCATAAAACCCGCCCGTCACACAGCGGCGAAATTAAACAGGACCAATACTATGAGTTTTAGTATTGCACGGAGCTAGTGCAACCGTTAATGAGTCATTGTTGTTTTGATGTTAACAAAATTGCATAACAATAACAGCTGGTTGTCACGTCAATAAAACTTGTGTTAACACATAACTTGTGTTATCTCGTCGATGTTGGGTCGCAGAATTAAACTACAAAACAAACAAAGAAATTCGCTGCTTGTAACCTTATTTGTCAAAGGTCCAAGACTACTTCATGCAAGCTTCAACACTTAACAATGGTAAATTAGCTTTCAAATGCTCCCTCATAATCAACACCTCGATGTTAGATAAATGCGGCTACCAGCGTCTCCACGAAAAAAAAATCAACTCGATAATAAGTTGTGGAAAAAACGAAGCGTTTTATGCCACTAACAATGTATTAAAGAAAATTATGGTAACTGCAAAGATTTAGTCAGTTTGCGAAAGTGTTACAGGTAATAATGAAAAATTTTCAGTTTTCAATTATAGCTTAGATGCAAAGCTTGTGATGATTCAATACCCTCCGTCTCGGCTACTTATACTTTGGTTAAATATGCAGATGCTTAAATGTCACCAACTGTACAAATAAGACTAACATACCCAACATTTAAGCCACGTATCATCTTCAACGCGTTGATTAAGAAAGCCTTCCATGGTATGAGAAGTGGTTACTTCGAGTGTACAGCTTTTATTGGATCTCCGCTCCACAGTTGAAGAACCTGGAATAATAAGATTCCAGTACAATGCAAGGCCTGAATACTTGTAGTCGACAGGATGTCAGTAAAAATCCTTACACGTTTAGCATGGAAATAAATTTCACAAAATATTGTCCTGACAATGAGGGAGTAGTTAATAGTTTACGCCCACAATTTTAAACTCCTGGCAGCACGTAGAAGTGTAAATGACGTTGGACACGATGTTGAATATATTGGGCGAGTGTTGTCGCTAAGTGCTAGGGAGTTTGGTTTTAACGCATCATCAATTCGCACAAAAATTTATGATATTTTGGATCAGTTGAGCGGCCAAACTTTCTTCTCGTTTATGTCAATGTTTTTAAAAATACTCGATTTTCTTCGATTAAAGTTTTAGCCACTTTAGGAGAAGGAACCAAAAGAAAAATTAGTCACAAAACAGTATCAGCAATCTATCTAAATTGTTATGTAAATGTTCGTGTACACATTTTGGGAAGACACCGAAACCAAAAATAAGGGAAAGACGGTATAATGGCAGTCCACAAGCATACTGAGGAAAGATGAACCGAAAAAGTTGTGACTTCGCCAACACTTTAAATTAAAACAAAATTTTTAATAAAAGGTGAAAATGTTGTGATAAAAAGACTAAAATATCAACAAAAATTTTTAGTGCTCGGTGCAAACAAACTCGAAATAAGCACATTTAAAATGTCCTTATGCAAGATTAAACCATCTACTCTAAATTCACCCGAAGCCTTGTATGACCTCAATTTCATCGACCTTCTGCCGCCTCCCTTTTTTGTTTTTCAAGGATAATTTTTTTTGAGATCTCAGTGCTTAAGGAAAATATTCAGTTTCATAATAGTTCTCACTAGGCGATAAAATTGGCTTTTCTGTGGTACCTGTGCAGAAAGGCTGTTCCCTTACTTTGATCAATCGATCAATGTGGTCTACCAAACTCACCTGAATCATTTCCATGTTGTACGAAAATGAAGCCGCCTTCTACACTACCAACTGTTGTAACATCTGATGCAGGAACGGCTAATTCACCAACGGGAACAGCTTTGGGTTTCGACTTAGTGAGTTTGTGTCCAATTGAACTAAATAGAGACGTCTTCTTGGTGCTAACGGGAGAAGAATCCTTGCTCTCTTTGACTAATTCCTTACTCTCTGGAAGTGAAGAGCTTCCTGGTATAGACCTGTTAGAGAGAGATCTGGGAGACATGCCTGGGGTTTTCTCGGGTGAATCTGAAACGGGACCTGCATGACAAGGAAGGAAAGTGTAATTTTTATTGTAAAGAGCGAACTTTCCCACGGAGATATTATCGCGTCGGACGGGCATACTGATATAATGTGTTTCAAGTGAGAAAAAAAAACAAAAACATAGCAAAACACGCACACACTCACAAAAACAATTAAAGGCAGAGGAGAAAGCTATCCTAGTACGATACCCCGGATGTACTTCGCCCATAGGTGATTTTCCCGCCGAAAGAGAAGCGCGAAAACACACAATCTGTGTATTTTGTGTTGTTTTTCCGATAGAAAAACGAAACGGAAGGCAAAATTAGAAGATAAAAGACTTAAACAGTGAGTAAAATTAGTTTATCAAAACAAAGACATTCATAGCTGCTTTATTATCATTATTTTTTAACGTATGGTTCAGCGTAACTATAGGTTTTAAGGGATGCCATCTTGTAACAAAAACTAAGAATTCAGCAGTTTAAAGGCGCTCGAAAGTCACTCACTTGGAAAATTCTCAATCGATTTTATTTCGTCATTTAGAACCATTATCCATTCCTCTTGTTCAGCGTCATTTTCTGCGGCGAAAAGCAATTCTTCTTTTTCACCCATCAACACAAATACGTGCTGCTTGTCATCAGGTTCAGTGCCTTCTATCACTGGTTTTACTGATGCACCACGCAGAGGAACCTGGAGCTCAGCAGTTCCTATTCCGAAGTCTTTGTAACAAAATAGAGAGAGCTCTTTGACAACACACCATCGATTTTTCCAATTCATTCCTTTCTTTCGAAGTAGATATCCCGAAAATGTGGTGCTTTGAGAGGAAGTCAACTCACGTGGAGTTTTAATGTCATCTTTACGACCTGCAGGCAATAACAATTAAAAAATAACGAAATGGAATAATTTTATACACTTGCACTCTGGCATGAGTAAGAATTCAAACCACCTCGATATACAGTGCGTATTCGAAGAGTAATCATTGAATACTCTGGTACTCACCTTTCTTAAAGAAAGAGCCTGTTATCCTTGACTTGACACGCGAAGCTTTAGAAGACAATGAATCAGCCAAGGAGCCATGCCTTTTCACTTTTGAGCCTGGACTTTGAAGGTCTGAGACTGACAATGACTTCCCTTCACAACTGCTGACTGATAAAAAACTTCCATCTTGGTGATCTATAGCAGAAGTCATTTTTGACAATTAATGACTTTTTATTTGCAAACAAAAATTAATTTGTCACTGCCCCGTGATAATAAAGACATGCGAAAGATCCGGCACTATGATCTTATGATTTTATTACATTTTTGGAATAGACTGAGTGTATTTTCAACATCTTATATTTACAATAATTGATTGATTGATCTATTCATTTATTGGTTAGTTTAGCTATTTATTCAAGTATGTTTGCTGTTTTTTTCTTTTCAAGAGGAGCCTCCTCGCTAGGGAGCATAAAACCATATTTTCATCAAAATCTGCAAAGGTAAAGTGAATGACCTTGAACTTACCAACTTTGTTGACATTATTAGAAGAGTAGGTCTTGAAAATGCTCTTTTTCTTTTTTCTTCCTTCAGGAGAAACCTCACACCCTTGTATAATGTCTGGTAAAATCTTTGATTTAAAAAAAGTTTTTCAGTGAATGAGAGAGAAACATTGCAAGTCACATATTTTACCTAGAAATTATTGACTGGCAAGATATTCAAATGTAAGCCAATTCCTTTTTTGGCAGAGAAAATAGAATTAATTAAATTAATAGTGCTATTCTCTATCAGTTACCTCTTGCAGTTCCCTAAATGACTCGACATCATCCAATCCTGGTGAGAGATCATTATTCATAACATGCATTTCTTCTTCGTCTTCTTCAACACCAGACATTTTCCATGGAGAAAGAGACCCTGTAACAACATTATCATTATTATCACTCCCACTCCTGCAAGGTTCCGAAATTCTGGTTCCCTCAAGACAAACAGAGACCTTCCTTCTCCAGGTCTGATTCTGCTTTTCAAGTTCTTCAGTACAAGGGTTACTTTTGTTGGGGTCTTTTTCAGACTTGGTCAACTTAAGGTAAGTATCATATGAAATAGCTGGTTGATTCTCTGGTGAGTCTGGACTGCTATCATCCTCTAAAAGTCTTGAAAGGACATAGTTTATCACATATACCCACTCCTGTCTTGAATGATCTTCTGTTGTTGCAAAAGTGATTGTCTCATGAATTCTTGGAACTGATAGAGTAATGGGGAACATTCTACTTTTCTTTCTATCTGTTGGAATAATTTTTGCTCCCTTGAGGGGAATCTGAAACAACATCTTCGTCTCAGACCTATGTCGAAAACATGTTAAGCATTGGTCATTGATGGAAAACCATCTTTTGTGCCATCCTGGATGTTCCCTAATGTACATCACACCACTATGAAGTTCTCCAAATTCATTTGGTTGAAGGTCAAGTGTCTGAACAGAGTAGTCCACGAAGACATTATCTCCTGTGAAGTAACCTTCTTCATGACCATTCACATCACTTTCCCAGCCATCAAGCACTTCAACTTCTGCACTGCTTGTTTCTGAGATTATTGTGTCTCGAGACCAAGCATCCACTGAATCCAGCATGGGTACTTTGAGAGTATCTTTATGTGATGTTGCATCTGACTGAGGCAATGAAGTACTGCATAGAAAGATTCCACTTTCCTCAGTGCTATCTGTCCTTTTGTGACATGGCAGTATTTCTTCACTTTCCTGCAGGTAATGAGAACTTAATTAAAAAATTGTTGCATTTGTCACTCACAAAGCCCAAATTTTTCAATGTTGTATTTCTTTTGGCAGGACTGGAAAGATATTAGAAAATCTGAGAAGTATCTAATGCTAAGATGCAAAATTATGAAAAACTTTGTTTGGACAGGAAACAACACATTTGAGGAAATGGTACAATAATTCAGGTTTAGATTGCATTTTAGTCAAGCAGCACTTCATGAACTTCTTTATCACAATCATAATATTTTGGCTCTGAAATACTTATCATTTAGTATTCTAAAATGTTTTTGGCAAAGTATCAACCAAAATTTCTGTGTAAATTGTCACCTATGTATGGGAAGAACTAAATGTAAACCTGTCAACTTTTCTTGGTCTAGTAATTAATATTTCCCTCACCTAAAACCTGAACTTCCAAAAATTGTTCAAAACAACTTCAGTGCTTCTTTTACTGAGGTGCAAAGGAAATGCTGGTTGACAATTAGAACTCTCCCAGCTATGCAATACTTATGACATGACGTTATCAGGTCTAAAATCAGTTCACTGTAAACAAGTTCTGCATATTTTGTGCATGATATAATCAAGGAATAACACTGAATTCAGGTTACTCTTGTAAAAGAAACCAGGATGGTCAAAAGATGAGAACTTAATTCAATCAAAAAATGTGTGGTCTGCCTTTTTAATTAATTTTTCCCTCCTCAAGAAATGCATTGGGATGATAATGTAAATGTAATCTGAACTCACATGCTGGACAAACAGCGAACTAAGTGTTAACCTTTAGGGCAGTAGATGTGAAATGTTAGATGTAGCAATTTAAAACTGTTAACTGATTGTAGAGGTAAGAGGTCAAACATGCTGCTGCATGACACATTAAGATCAGGTATGATGTTGATTGTGGATTGTTGTTTGAATGCAACAAAGGACTATTCTAAGGATTGAGTATATAGTGTGGCTTCTCTTAGTTCTATCCAAATCTATGAAAGATTGCATGAAACCCCACTTGGATTCTTTACAACATGTGTGAAATCAATTATTTTACAGGGATGCATGTTATGTTAAAAATGCATCAAACGTCGCAACCACCATGTCACCCCTCCAACTTTCATACTTGTCAACCTGGCTGAAAAAATAACATTATTATCTATACTGCAACACCCTACATGTATGTACTATTGTTAAAGATTCATGTTGCAGATTAGACTCTTTCAATAAGATGTAACTCAATGTTGACCTCAGCCTGTTAAAAAAAAAAACAACTGGAGTAAAGTTTAAGATAAGCATGAAGTCAACATTCCCTTAGCTCCCCAATGATGAAACAATATATGTAAAAGAAACAAATTTTTTTGGATGATGCACATGGAAATCTTGCTAGTTTGTAACATGCTTTCCATTTCGTGAACAGCTCAAATACTTTAACTGTTTAAATTCTTTAAATAAAATCTAACAAAGAATGGAGGGAAGAAAGGTCTTGAATAAGACCGTTTTAAAAATGAATGGTACGATACTTTTTGACAATTACTTAAAAAAAAAGAGCCATCACCAGTTGAATACGGTAATTCGCTGAATCGTCTTTTTTCAGACACATTTTTGCATAGAGTGAAAATTTTTGAGTCCAGTCACACGAGAAGAAAAGCGCTTTAATTATAGTCAAACTTGAAAAGAAATTGAAAGAGTTTATTACTTTCATCATGAGCACCGTTGAAATGCTTAATCATCCCCTCGAATTAGTCTACTTAAAAAATTCTGTGACAATCCGGTGGACATACTTGACGGAATAGCAATTTAAACATTTCCCCCAGTTTTTAAAGATTCAAAAATCCCCAAAAATTTACGATAATTATAATAATAATTTTAAAAAATTTAAAAAAACCATCAAAAACGAAAACAAGCCAACAATGAAAGATGAAACATCGCGATTATCGCTAATGAGTGATTTGAAATCAATTATCTCTAATCTCAAATTTAATTTTTGAGGCAACCAGCATGGACAAAAGATAGCGTTAAAGCGGAAAAACAAATGTTCTAGAATTGGTCTCCATCTTGGCGTCAAGCGCACTTATAAATGCTTCACAGTCCTTTTGACCTACCCGCTAAAAAATTCCCAGAGTTCCTTTACGGTGGGAAAATAACACCATAATAAAGGATTACCGAGACCTTTTATCAGCAACTAAAACCAATTGTAGTGAAAAGGTCAGGCAATTATGCCAACCACACAAGCAGTTAGGCGGAAAATAGTAACAGCGACAAAGAAGCTAAGAACCAAAGTTAAAACTGCTTCAATGAATTCTAGTTTGGATGAAGTAGCTTCTACATGCGCACTTATCCAAGTTTCTTGATAGCCCGAATGCACAAACTTTTACTTGGGATGTACGACAACGTTCATTTATTTTAACTATTCGATTAATTATGGGGACATATTTTTGCAGGGAAGTGCAAGAGTATGTAATAAATGTCACTGCTTCCTGCGAATACTACTTCCCTAATTAGTATACTTCCACCCACTATTACACGATGAAACGTACGCGATCGTTCGAGTATGAAAGACAAAGAACACCAGGTAGTTAACGACTACTTAAGTCTTAGGCCTTTCCCACTTCCTTCCAAGAGTATTATCAACCAAAGCTTGTGGTTTACCGTCCAATGAATTAATTATTTTCCTTCTCAAGAAAGCAATAAATGCACGAAACGGATAATTGTTTTATCACACAGTTGCGGATGCTCTTGATATCGTCAAAGAGATTCGAAATGTCAGTATAAAACCACTACGCACTGACACATGGCTGAGCAAATGCCGAGGAGAGAAAAGATTCAACCATTGTAACAGACAGAAATAAGAAAAAGAATAATAGAAAAAGATCTGATCATCATTCACATCGTTCCACACGCCCGCGACCGATTAACCATTTACCCGTAGTGGACAATTTAACGCATACTGCCTACTACTTACTCGCACGCGCTTAAATACAAGGCAATATTCACTGCGATCATTAGCCCGCAGTTAACAAACACGTTGAAAAGAATAAATAAATACCTTTTCGTCTGGTTCAGCTGTTTCTTCGGGCCAATGCGCTTGCTCTGTGTTGTCGTGCGAGTAACCTTTGTTGAAAACAAGGTCGTCGTCTGACCGTAAAAGTAGCGAATGTTGTTGAGGTGATTCCTTGTCGTTACTTGTCACAGTATTTATTTCATCAGATTGAGGGGCAGATCCGAGGTTTTTAAGAATACTCACAAATTCAAGCCGCAAATTTTCTCCTTTTTCGCTCAGATTTTCCGCCGCTAAAATGTCCTCTAGGAACTCGTGTACTCCAGGTAGAGCAAATTTAATCACTATAAAAGAAAAGGCCCACTAAAATTATAATTGATTTACTAAGCTGAAAAGAATAATTATATCAGACCCTACATTTATAGTCCTAACATATATTGGAAAAATTAAAAAAAAAAAAAAAAAAAAAGACTCCATCCGAAATGAATGGATTGGAATTCAATCAAATCGGGATTCAACAAAGCAAACGAGTGCGAGGAATCTGAAGGGATACGTATCGACGGGTTCGAAAACATCAAAATATCACTGATCTGTCAAGACTAGCGAACACTACCTGCCAGTTGGTGTTGCTCAGAAAGACCTTTGATAAAATCGTCAACATTCATCTCATTCGCCAAGCATGAAAAATCATTGCTGTGAAACAAACATTGCTGTCCTCCGCAAGGTCGCAATTGAAATAGGAGCCACACAACAAGTTGGACATTTGAGTCTCCTGCGGAATGTACACACGACGGACAGTTCGCCCCACTGTTGTGTTACCGGATATCCTCGGCGCCTCAACCTCTGAGGACAATTGTCTCGAGAATGTGACACTATCTGAGGAGCACTCTTAAGCTCGTATGCTATATATAAAGTCTCTTTTTGACTTTCCTGATAATGTGTTACAGAGTTAGTGGCCTGCATACATACATTTTCAGCATCATTAATTTTTGCTCATCGGACAGCCACTTTGTTATCAACCTGATGATTGATTTTAGTGCGCATGGCAACGGAGAATTAACAATACAACTGTCAAAGAGTTATCAAGTTTGTATTAACTTGATTATTTGTCTTTCATCTCATTGGACACAAACACAACAGACTTCGGTTACTAATTAAACAGCGCGGGTTGAACTATTATTCAACATGACGACACTGTAGTTACAACGGCTCAAGCGTATGGGAAAAAAAGCAAATAAAGTGATGCTTCCAAATCCTTTCAAAGAGTTATAACATTAAACAAAGCTTTGCACACGACACAAGAAACGATGACTGCGTGCAATTTAAGCCCGCGTGAGGCAGCCTTCCTCTTCGCCTGTGATATCTTGATCTTTTTGCAACACGCACCGTAAAGACTCGAGGACGCTTGGCTTAGGGCGAGAAGCAGTTTTCTTTCATATTTTAATTTTCTGTCAAGGACGTGAGAATGAAGTTTTACCATTGTTAAGGCCGCAAAGTCAATACTGATTTATTAAGCGGAACGGCCATATATCGACGATAAGTAGCCCTACACGTCTGACTAAAAAACCTAAATTCGTAACCTCAGCTTCACGGGGTTCTCAAATGCCAATTAGTATCAAAGTGTTTTTTTCTTCATTACCTATTCATAACAAGAAATTGTAAAGTTTAGCAGGGACTGTTTGGTGGTGTTTGGTGTTTCTTTCCGAATTCTTGATGCGCTCTTCTAACGACTTCTGAACCGATAAGCGCTGTATTAGGGATGAACAAGAAATGCAAAAGTGCCAGAATGAATTTGTGCAATTTATATTAACTATTGAGTTATGTCCTGCGTAAGGAGGACCATATGGCAAGGCAAGGTTACTAATGTAAGAAAGCGAGATAGCACAGTATCCTAAGCATTTGCCAAAGCATTTGTTTGTCTCGCTGAGATGTAATCACTTTAGCTGGAATTACTCAGTTCTAAGCTCTTTTGCTCAATAGATAACATCAGATATCAGCTTGAGAACGTCACTTACCGTTAACAAAGACGCGTGGTTCGTTAAAAAGGCTACAAGAAAGATGTGTCTGTATTCTTGTCAATCGCACGCTGGGAAACGTCGTTTTTGGACGTATCACAAAGAAAACAACTTCTTGGAGGCAACTAAGTGACGTCAAGACGTCATGCTCGAGTTGAAGGTTTTTATTCCCTCGTAACTCACAAGGGATTTCATTTGAAAAGAAAGCATGTTAGCTGACGCAAAGGTCTATCATGTCATCCCTTTTGACTAATCATTGATACCGCCACCGAATTTAGAAGTCTGCAGGAGTTGTAAAAGCCTGTGAGTTTTCGTTGCAGGATTTTGCTTAAGCTTATCATAAAAACTCTTAGTTTTTACTTTAACTCTCTAACATCCTTTCTCTTCTAGAATGTGAGCTATGCCTGCTCTTTTGTCTGTTTCAAATTAAGGAAAGAAAAGGAAAAGAGATCATGTACCATTGTTATGGTGTTAATTGCAACATTCGTGATTGTTTAGATATTCATGACCCAAACATACCAGTGCCACAGAAACGAACAATTAGTATCTTGTACTCTTAGCAGCGCATAACAACGTCAAAGCAATGGCTGACTAACATACTGGCCCTAAGGTTGTGATAAGAAAAGTAAATAGTTACAAATCTACGTTATTACTTGATTGTTCACTGCAAAAACATCGGAGCCATTAAATTGTTGATCATAAACTTCTGTTGTCAAGTTCTCTATTTTATCGTATTTCCTTAGACCCCTACACAGTTTTTTTTGTTTATCAACCTTCTGAGTAGAGTAGTTAGTGAAAAAACTTCTCGACGGCGCATTGCAGCCTCTAAAGTTGCCAAGTATGAGTGATATGTTGAAAACCACAGAGGATGTAATTCCGTAAAGCCGTGATACTTTTCAGACTTTTATGTAATGGAGGGGACGAAACTTCTCTCTAACCAAGCACTGGTCCATACCAAGGGTTACATAGCTACGGAGAGGTCTTTTTTACGCATACGGAAGTAGTTTGCGTCGAACATGACCATTTCAACTAGCTTCCTCCAGTTTGTTTATATGGGGCACTAATGACATTTATCGGGAAATAACATGCAAGGCGGATCTTTTTTCTTGTTTACCCTTGTTTGCTGACAGATTCTTTGTTTCTTACAACCAGAGCTAAGCGAATATCCATTGGCTTGTCATGAGGAACTAATCAAATGAGATCTGACCATAGCAGAGCAAACGGGGCTCATTGGGGGTCAAGACAACTAGTGAGAAAAACTAGAGAGACACCGTGTCTAGTGTACGTGGCGCTTCAGTTCGGCCACGAAAGAAAGATAACTAGTTGATTTCCGGCCACTTGATGACGTAATGCTTTCGCTTGACTTCGTTTGTTGTGCGCTAATAGATGAAGAGCAAACTATTGCACTAAACATAATCGTGAGTGAATGAAAGGCGGACGGTAACCAACTCCGGATTATTTCGTGAATCACGAACAAATCTTATGCTCGCACTCCGCATTTAGTTCGCTAATCTGCTTATGGCATCCAAGCTAAACGAGCTACATTTTTCGGGGAAGACATTTGGCACCTTTCGTGCTACTTTCGTGGACTGCTAAGGATTAAACTGCAGGTTGTCCGAAAACAAAGATGGAATTAAGTGTTGCTGTATATTTCGGACAAGTTATATGAAGGGCATAGTACTATATAGATATAATTGAATAAAAAACTCCCTCTTGCTCCGATCGACCTGCTGAGGTAAAGACACTGAAATCAGTATACTCCCTTTAATAATTTTGTTCTTTTATGGCTGTGTTGAGCCCAAGAGCCCCCTTTCTTTACGGTACCGTGACGAACAATAGTCAGTCGGTCGGCTTCTGCTCAAAGACATGTAAATACCACAGCAATGACATAAGATTCGCCTTGGAGTAAATCGATGTTTACTCGCACAATGGGGTGGTTTAAATAATCCAAAATTATGTCGTCACTAGATTCTAACATATTCGACTCGTCATCATAGGACAAACTTTATTGTCTGTTAAACGCTAAAATCAAACTCTTGAGATACTTCAAGTCACGACCATTAGTAATGAGTTAAGAATGTAACCCCTGCCCTATTTGCTAAACGGCAGCCCCCTCTCAACACGCAATTCAGTCCCACGGCCCGATGTAATGTAGTCAAGGCGGCAGATGGAAAGCCATGTACAAACTTTACATTACGTAATACCTATAAAAGAGGGAAAATTACCCATGGACACGGTTGAAAAAAACAGCAGACTAAGGCTTGCCTGAGGTTTTCTTCTTTCTTGCCCGCTATCATACGACTTCCGTGGATTAAGAACAGGAAGTCACTTGCTCTTATTGTAAGCGGGAACGAACGTGCGCCTGCCGATGACTTTACAAATCATTCTTACCAACTTAAAAAAACAAAAAAACTTGTCACGCGCGAAAACTGATACGTGACCCGAGCAGAAACTTCCTTAGGTTTTTCTCTGCTTTCGTTTTCGTTTGATCATTTGCCTCTGTGTTTTATCCTTTTAAATTCATTTTAATCTTATGATTTAATAAACCTGAAAATAACATTTCATAGTTCCCCGTCTACAACGTTTTCATCCAACCCTTTCCTGGCGCCTTGTTGTTTCTGTCCATTGTGTGGAAAGTACTTTCAAGTTTTTCTTTTGTTTCAGTCTAATAACCATGTTTCCTATTTGGCTTTAACTCATACATTTTTCCTTTGTGGCCTTTTTCTTCGCTACCTTTCTGGCGTGGAAATTAACGTACAGACCTAGCAGTAATTAACTTTAGTAAGCTCGTTAACCGCTAGTATTTGCTTTCCGAATAAACATGTTATTCTGATCATTTTCCATTGGCTGTTTGAAAAATTGCCGCTCGAATGACCAATCTGGGAATTAAAACTTTTGTTTGTGGCTACTTGATAGTCATCTGCCTGACTTCATCATCGTCTTTCTTTGGGTGATAGCTGAGCAAGGCTACAACGCGTTCGCAAAACTGTGAAAACAGTTCCCGAATCGTTTACTTTCGTGAGGAAATGTACGATTAGTGAGCTAATCCTGTACGTTAACATCCTTTTCTGCTTTAACCACATGTTAAACGCGTTAGCTAATCCCTAAAATAAGTGATCACGTTCCTGAAGGGTTCTTCAGAGGTTAATTAAATACAAGAATGCCGACTGATATTGCCTGAAAGGTCAAAATGGATTTTCTCTCTGTTAACCTGATGCTCCATCTATTACGTATACGAGAGTTCTTTTCAAGGATTAGCATTTTGTTGAGGCTGGGTCTTGATTGCTGACCCTTGATTGCGAAAAAACAAAACAAAAATAGTCTAAGGAGTGAGTGGCGTGGGTGGGTGTGCGCGAAATAAAGCAGTCAATGTTCACTGTCGTATAGTTAAAAATAAAAACCGTAGTGGTCAGCAGTGACCGTGACGTTACCTTTTTTCACAAAAAACGTACCCCGTGAGGTTAGAAACCTTCCATTACGACTGACTTAAGATATTACTGTGGTAGCTGTCGTTATCATTAACACTACATTGCAAGGCACTTTAGTCATCCAATAAGGATGCAGTTACTTGTTAATGTCACGCTCGAGACGCAACTATCAATTCAAAAAAGTGCACCATACCCTCACGAACTCACTACAAACTTATTATAAATTTGAGGAACCAAGAACTATGCAGCTGTTAGTCTCACCGGAAAGTCCTTACCATAAATAACAGTCAGAATTGCAATTGAAGAGAAGGACGAATACGCATTGTTACAAAGTTCAATTATGAACTTTGCACAGTTAAAAAGAAGACTTGACGGTTCTCGCGTAAATATGGAAAAATCATCTACTCTCTACCATGGCCATGGATATTTAATGTTGTTTCACTGAAAGACTTTTAACAAAGGTACGACTTTACAACTCTGAATCAAATCGATAGTACGTTACGCGAATGGATGATTCACCTTAACAAATACAATATACGTTCGAGCAGACAACAGTTAAATTATGTTAGTCGGCATACCGTAGAATCCCAATTTTAAGTCCCTTTCGAAGTCTAATCTTGTTTGGTTACAGATTGTAATTAATACTACAGCTTTAAATTTTTTTTCGTTTCGTTTTCTTTTGGTATTAGCTTGCCCCACCCCCTTCCTATCCCCTGTCACCCCATCAACGTAAGTCACATGGAACGGCCTCTCGGGACAGTGTTTCTTCCGAGGCCTCATAACTGGGATTTTACACTTGCATGACCTGAGCCAATTGACAACTGCATCTACCAGTAATGATCATAATTTGCACCTGCACCAGCGATGGCTTGATGTCCAAGGCTTTCTGAACAATAAGGTATTTACATTTCACTTTCCTTGACTAAATAAAAAAGCATATTGGATGGGCGAAGAAGTGACCAGTTCTCTTTCAATTTTTGACTGAAAACAGTTTTTTACATTAAAAAGGGAAGACATACATAAAAATCCTCCAAAGTGTTACAGATTTCTTTTAAACACACTCACATCCGTGATTTTCCTGATGATGAATGCATAATGACGTTCCTTGGAGCACTCTAACGTAAAGTGACTGAGGAGGGCTTCGTAATTCACTTATCGGCAGAGCCAAAGCTTTACCGCAAAAAATATTTCATTGAGCTCGAGGCTGACGTGGAAATGATGTTCTGACCAGAGCTGCAGAGGAAATTGAATTCTAATTTGTTGCTACGAAGAATCAAACATGGCAATCCGTTATTGATAGGTTACGCTGTCTCTGTCTTACGTTCCAATGAAGACACTCGGCCAGACTTACAAACCAGTCCGCTATCTGATTTTCACTATTTACACACGGCACAGGGTAAATAGACGTCGTAATTTGAATGCTGAAAAGTAAAAACAATGGTGAACTTTGGAAAGAGAGGATAGTTCCTCCTAACTGAGGTGGTCACTTACGTAAATCTGACAACAAAATTGATCTCTCCTCCTGCTAACACAAGTCCTGATCAACAGGATTTTGCTGCCCTTCGAATGAACGGCTTCACTCAATCCGTATGCGTGCAAAAATAGATGTACCTCATCTCGATGTGCAGTTTCCGTGACACAAGCCTGGAGAGACTTATGAAAAATGGCGTGTCGATTGTCAAACATGGCCAATTTGTGGGAATGACAGCTCAGTTCTTTTTCTCGATACATGCACTGTATATTCAAACTATATTCTGCACAGTAAATCCACGAATTCACCATAGTGTCACTTTATATGAGAGGTGTTAATTTTTTTCGTCCCGAACCTATACCAGATCTTCTAAAAAACATTATCTGTACCCACAGGCAGCCCAAGTATAAGGAGAGGTATTTTTTATTGAGAATTTGACTGTATTTTTTATTCCTAGGAGCGGTCGTAAATATTTCCATACATGACCTTATTTCGCAAGATGATCGATATCATCTCGTAGCTGGAGCTATGGCTGCCTGTGCTGTACTTAGTCTAACAGTGAACAAGTTAGCTGGTGTCTGAAACGATGACTTGAAAAAGACACAACGCATGAAGACAAAGATGAATCTTCACCTGTCTCCCACGTGAAGTTCTTGTCGCTGTCTTCCATCAAATGAGGTCCAAGCTGAACTTCTGCTCTCTGAACTGACTACAATCTATAGTTGCATAGAGAAAGAGAAAAAGCAATTCTTGAGTCTAACATTGCTTACTTACAAAACAAAAGCTTTTGTTTTTTAACTGCTCGTTCGTTTGTCTGATTTAAGTTTTCCAATTTTATAAGCTCTTTATACCTTAAGTTCTACTCCCGCTGGGAGGATGATGGGCCTGAATGAGAGAGAGTGCGGACAGACAGGAGTAACTAAGATTCCGGCCACGCTGGGGTGAACCATCGAGGCTCCTGCAGCTACTGCATATGCTGTACTGCCAGTTGGGGTGGAGACGATAAGACCTGCAAAAATCAAGGTTATTAACAACGTTCATGTCACGGTCATGGGAATGAATTCTCAAGGATCAACTGCAAGTTGATAATCTAATCAGCGTGATTCCTTTCAAAGCTTTTGGAAATTAGTATGCAATACACCTTTGTACACTGACGATCTGAGAAAATAAATGACAGAACAAGATTAGTGTGAAGGGACAGCATCTTACCGTCTCCTTGTACGGATGTGATGTGGTGGTCATTGCAATATATTTCTAAGTTTGTGAGGTACGAAGACGGACCACGGTCAACGACCACCTCGTTCAATACCTGTAGGGCAAAATCACATGTACTTATCATTAAAAATAATTCAAGAAAGTAGTATACCAAAAAAATAAAACTGGACTAAAAAAGTTAAAGGAATTCACAGAAGACGGTAACGATTGAAATCCGAATACTGATGGTCAGCACTCTAATGTAAGACTGCAGTAAAACATCCACATGCACGACAAGTGGATTAAGAACCTTCAGGCAAATGTGATGAATAAAGTACCCATTAAAGAGGAACTACTTCAGCCTACTATAATTGAACAGGTTCTTTTTTTAAAAATAATAGTAAGTATCAACGTTAGAAAACAGTGGCTTTTGACATTTATTCCATAATCTCGATTTAATCACCAAAAATACTACCTCACTCTTACATGCACAAGCCC
This sequence comes from Pocillopora verrucosa, assembly GCF_036669915.1. Lineage (NCBI taxonomy): Eukaryota > Metazoa > Cnidaria > Anthozoa > Scleractinia > Pocilloporidae > Pocillopora > Pocillopora verrucosa. The sequence continues at coordinate 8,060,355 of NC_089320.1, read as the reverse complement.
CATCTGGTTTGAGAGTGCCCCCTCTTAGTACAGGTGGAATCAAACAATGAATTCTCAAAGCCTGTACAATATTACGCAGGTCTTAATTGCTTTTTTTTTAAATTGCTTTGTCTTTTTCTGCGTGTTTGTTTGTTTTAATTTTTTTTTTTTTACAACAAGCTTAAGGCAAACTGTCATAAAACTCTTAACAAAAATGCTGGGCTCAGAGAAGAACATTCGTTATTTTAAACCCCTAATTAGGTAATTAAGCCTTTTTGCGGAGAGTCGAAATCTACAACAACAACTAAGCAGCTCCTAAACCATGGGTCAGTAATATGCTACAGATGGACAAACCAAGTGACGTGTCTTTTCCTTGTCACGCTTGATAAAGTCACACTGGAGTCTGCTTCTTAGAGTTAAGCCCGCACGACCTGTAAAATTCTCTACGTTAACAATATATCAAAAGCAATTAGAAATGCGAGTAGCTTAAGGACTATTCTCTCCGTGTAATGTTCCCTCATCATACTGATGTTCCCCTAAGGAGAGAAAACAATGCTACCATGGTACAATGAATTGCCTTTGAGTTCCCTTCCATCACGGCCAATTCCAGGCATGAAAGCTTGAGTCAATTTGAGTATATTTTAAAGAAAAGCTTGTTCTTCCTAGAGCCCCTCTTGGGGCCACAAGAAGTCAAACTCACCTTCTAAGATTTTGGTTATTTTATCTCGAAAATCTTGAAATCTAAACGACGTGAGAAATCCCAAAGAACCAAGATGAAATGCCATAACAGGAGGGCAGCTGGACTGTAAAAAGCAAAATGGTACTTGAGTTGTACTTTGGCTTTTAGTCTGCTCTTATCATTTACATGGGTTACAGAGACTTTGCTGTTAGGACTCTCTTCCCACCCACAGAAGTCACCTACAAGACTGACAGTCAGCTGTACCGTCATTAAAACGCGTTTTGACACGATTTTCAAGAGTTCAGTCTGAGGAGTGATTGTCATTTGGTATTCTAGATAAACCGAACGGTTGCTTATTGTGTCCCCTTCATAGCAATATTTTTGGCTCGTCACTGATCAAAGCACGGGAAGAGAGCTATTCCTTTAATTATCTTTAAAGCCCTACTCAAGACTCGGACGAGGGCTGTGATACAGCGCACTTTTACTGGATCTAACATTGCACCAGTCTCTTCACTCAGGCGGTTCACCCATACATTTACTTCTTTGCACAATCTGGAGAGCAATTCATGCTTTCTTGGTCCACTATGTTTCAAGTTGGAAAGACACAAACGATCTTGTAATCCACAAACATCTTTAGCAATAATCGAAAATTCATCAAATACCATCGACTACCGACACAAACTATTTGGATACTCACCTGAAACAAAGATGAAGCATGCAAAAGTGTTCCATCCCCTCCCATGCAGATGACAAAGTCGATTTTATCATCTAACTGGTCGCCTGAAGAGTTATCAACAGAAAAGAAATCAAACACGCGGTTATGCGTGATCAAATCACCGCATGTAATGAAAGTAAAGGTGCTCGTCTTTCTTCATCCGCAGATGATAAGAGAATATCTATTGCTTGGTGATAAATGGCTTATTTAGCATCTTTTGTTTGAAAAAAAGATGCTTAAACCAACAAAACGTTCAGGTTCGATTCAGTTTGTATGCATACTTTCATTCATAGAGATAGGCAAGACAACTTACCCTCTTTAAAAATGCACATTTTCGATCTCACACATGTAAATTTTTCGTCTTTGCGTACTAGTAGATCCCGTACAGCAGATTCTTCAGCGTAAATAACCATTTTTCTCTCCTATGAAATTATCAATAGAAGATAGAAAAGGTATTCAACATCCAAAATGATATTTATTTCATACATAGTGAGATTTACACTGTGAAGTTCGTTCGTGTCTCCGATTGGACGAACGATGTATGTCACAGTCGTTCGCCTCCAATCTTTGAATTGAAATGTGAAAAAAAACTCAGTAAGTACGAAATAAAAACATCATACCATGGAAAATGCTTGAACGATTTTTATTCACGAGTTGCGATGCATCAAAAACTCACTCGTTCTCCGCGCTCCGTCGTTCGTTTTTTCGATGCATCGCAACTCGTGAATAAAAATCATTCGTGCGCACTTTCCATGGAATAATCTCTATATAAACTGTATATACTCCATTTGGCGCTAATTTAATGCTAGAGTATTTTTCCGCGAACAACTGTGCAGAGAAGAAAACGTTTGGGAGAGCGAACGTCGTTGAAAACTGCTGCTGAGCCTCGAGGAAACAGCCGATTATGTCCAAGGACAAATATAAACGGATTATTTCAAGCCAATTGGGCGCTAACGTGTTTGTTATCCCTAAAATCTAATTGGCAATAAATGTACACATGTTTGTCTCGTCCTCTGTATACCAACAGGAAAACATTTTCCCAACTTGTGTCCATTTTTGTAAAGAAGACATTTACTGCACTGAATCCTTAGTTTACGGAAAATTGGGGGATATCAACAAATATTCTCCAGTTTTAGCAAAGATTTATATTCACCTCAGACGTGACATACCATAACATGCTGGTTCTCTAAAACAGAGTACAATCAACTTTGGCCTCACCTCTGTGAGCCATCGGGTGAGTTCCTTAAAGCTTTCCGTCACCTCCTGATCCATTAGTTTTTTTATTACTAGCACATTCTGGGGTGGCTTGGCCCAGGCCAAGAAGTGCTCCGAGGGGTCTACATGGCTGCTATAGCAGGAATATGGAGGAACGAAGTTGCATTTGGTTAAACATATTTAATCTGAGAGAAGACTGACATGACCCAGACGTCAATAGTAGTACTACCTCATCTACACCATGGTCTGATTTGAGACAAAAGGAAGTTTGATGGTTTGTTTGAGACTTCTCCTGGATTTCAAGCAAATATTTAGCTTTAAGCCCACCACAAAGTCGTTCGTCATTACATGATTAAGTTACGAACATGCAAAGGCTATTATATATCTTCGTCTATAAAAAAGGTTTAACCCAGTTTCATTTGCAATACAGTTTCAGGAGGTCCGTCATCATAAAACCTCACCACTAGAATATTGTTAGTGAGAAAGCAAGTTTCAACGGTAAGATATTCACGTTTGTGTTAACTAATGACCACCCAGCACAACGTAGATATTCCACCTGTGGTATTCGAAGAAGACAAAAACGTGGTTACCTGCCTGGAAGCGAGAATATTTCCGAAAATACAAGTATATCCTAAGGACCGATCCGACCCTAAAATCAGTACTGAACCTGTATTTCCAAGAAACTATTAATCTGCGTAAATGACGTCGGAAAATAAATTAAAAACCCAACAGGACACGGAACAGTTCAAACTTGGGGCTTTACTTTTGATGGGAAATTGCCTGAGCTAATGTGTCCAACATACTAACCATTGGCACTAAAACTAACAAGAAAACTAAAGAACTATTAGAAAGGGTTATTTATTAGCTAAAGCACATTTATTCAGTGAACGAAAAATAAATCGCTGTAGGTGAGATCTATGTTTACGAAACGTCAAGGGCTATTCAAGAGAGGCTGAGAATAGATGTGTAAGGTTTCATTCAAACTTCAAACGACCGCACCCACGCAAGCCTTCATAACTTAAACAATTAGTTTAACGGTTAGAGTGTAGCAGATTTGCGTGTCTTTTGTTTGTCCTTCTTTGTTCTTTTCATAAATATCACGTCATTAAACGTCATTGATTTGAGTTACCACAAGCAACGACATAAAAAGACGAAATGAAAAAAAAAAACAAAAAAAAAACAAAAAAAAAACAAAAAAAAACGAGTTAAAAACATTTAAAACAAACGAGAACGAACAATATTGACAACACCCTCGATTGACAACTATTACTTTGGTTATAGCAAACAAAAAATCGTAACCGTGACGAAAGTAGTTCAACATGCGGCCTTCATTAGCATAGTCACTGAGATTGTTATTGTTTTCTCGACAAAATATCTTGTTTGTGTATCTAAAACAATGAGGAAAAAGTTTTGTACAGTCTCCAAAAAATTCAGAAGATAATTTCGTTTATTTAAATAAAAATCTATATTTGTATGTTCAATTGAGCCCTTTTATTATTTGGCGCTAGTGGGGATTTCAAAAACGTGTCAGACTAGTTACCGAACTACTTATGCATTAGAGACAGAAGTTGAGAAGATATTTTACCAGTTTGTGGAAGCCTCCTTTGAATTTCTTTGATTCTGGTCACTTGGAAACGGCTCAAACTGATTAGTCGGCTTCAAGTTGAATTTCCCATTTATCCATTTGCGACCCCGATGGTCATTTTTCCTCTGCAATTTCTTTGCCGAAATAGCCTTCATAACATATGAACAGGGGGAGACAAATCCATTCAGAGACGATGATTCCATAACGCGGAAAACTATCTCAATCGACACGAAACATGAATTTTAACAAAGCTTGTTTCCGTTTTGTAACACGACGTCAAATATCACTCGGCGTAAAGAACGACGTTCGGCCGGCTTCTGATGAGCTGTGTATGACGATCACTCGCCAAAACGTGAGGAGCAAATGACGCCCGATAATGTGTGTTGTTATGCATATTATCAAATTAAATTAACATCATTGTTCAAGCTAGTGAAGAACCAAGCTTTTATCAATTAAGAGATCAAGCTAAAAATCAATACTCCAGATTTAACCCGAGGTTCTGAATACGCACATACAAGACGTATGTTCTACGGGTTCTACGCAAATTCAACAAGAAATATACTGATAAGGCAAGTCGTTCAAATTGATTTCCAGAGACAATCGTGACAGTGGTCTAAACACTGACCAGTGGATAATTGTAAATTGACTGGCTAAGCGAAACGTTTAAAATTTCGCAATCCTTTAGGATTTATGAGGACTATTTCATAAAAAAAATAGAGCACTAAGTTGACCATAACTGAACATTCTCTAAAGTCATGTTCATTACGCAAGCACAATTCTCTACAATCCAATGGAACATAAATGAAAGTAGGCTTTTTTATAATTCAGTATGAGTTATGGAGAAGCAATAATTCAAAATTTAGGACGCAATATGCCGAAATATCACCCCTGGGGTCTCTTGGTAAAAACCTAAAAATAGTGATAACAAAACAAGAGGACACGAACCGAGGACTTGGTGGGAAGAAGTTTTGAAAATCAAAGCCAATATCATTTACCAAACATATATCATGTTTGAAATGAGCAATAATGATTTTTACATAACAAGCGATATTCCCAGAAGAGAGTTGCTATTCTGCCGCTACACCAGTACGAAGAACAAAAACAACTAATAGAAAAAGATGTGAAATTAGCATTAAAAAAAATCATTTTCAAATATCATCACCACAGAAGGTAAGGAACAAATACTACGAAGAGCAAAAGCAAAATGATTTTGGTACTCGTTTGTCAGTCGCAGAGAATCCAATGACGTCAAAGTGACTAAAATAAGAATGACTTATCGACTGATTAGCAGAGGAAAGATGAAGGTAAAATTTCCGAACAGCCCTATACTACATTACACATTCAGTTCTTGGATCTAGAAACAATGGAAAGAACAATACATTTCCTTTGGGAAAACAGATTTGTTTTACAGTAGTATAAGGCTGTACGGAAATTTTACCGAGATGAATAACATAGGAGCGACTCTTACAGGTAGGATGTCAGATGATAACGAAGTTTACAGCCCAGTTGTTTCTAGGCATGCTCTTGGGCTTAAAGGGACTAGGTTACGTAGTGAGCCTGCGTGAACACTTAAAGGCGTCAAATCTCTATTGTTCCCATCGTTATTAAAAAGAAGCAAAGCACGTCGGTGTAAAAACCGACAATCACGTGGTGTTTTTGTCACGTACTGCTGAGAATGATGCGAGGAAATTAAAATTCAAAATGTGGCAATTCTCGCTCTCTCTCTTAATGAAGTTATGTTCCGACTGTCTCGGGCAAGAATAAGAAATATAAGCAAACTCTCATGCACTTAAACGTCGAAGCGACACATCCAAAACATAACAGTTTTCCTGGGAGATTTATTCAGTGTAATCATTTATTCAGTGCCAGTGCTCAAAAAAAAAAAAAAAAAAAAAAAAAGTGACAACATTCCAAGATTAACCGGACTGTATGGAACTCGACGGCAAAGGCTACCATTTCCCCCCATTTCTAAATACGCATGTACGAGTTGCGACCTAGCCTTAAACATTACAATGCTAGCTCCATACTTGTCTTTTTTTTCGCCATTTTATCGTATCTGTGGTCTACGTAAATACAATGTAAAATTTTTTTAAAATTGAAATTCAAGCACTTCAACATTGCATTTGATTTAATATGCTGTAGTATTTAATACATTTACCAACGAATTGCTTTTGTATTTTGGGGTAAAAAACAGCAAGTGTTTTGATATCGTAAAAGTGAAACGGAACCTTGCATGTAAAGCAGGAGAGAAATCAAAATACGACGTCTTCGCAAAAAATTTGTAATGAGTTGATAAAATTCCGCTTACAATAATGGGTAAGCTATGTCATCGTGTGTCACAATAGGCAAAATACATCTGTTACACGAGTCTATTGATACCCCTGTTGTTTTTGGTCAATGGATAAAGTTATTCTTTATAAAAAAAAAACGTCTGACGAACTTTCTTTGCATGTGCTTTAACGATTTTTCATAAGATCAAGATAATTCAACACCATTCTCCTTATAGGAATTTCGAATGCAAACAACCGCCAAGAGCTAGTCATAGTCAATAGTCATAGTCAATTTATCAACCAAGAATCATTTACCTCGTACATGTCCAATAATACATCGCTAAGAGGCTTACAATCACGAACGCCCGTCTTCCTAACTCGGAGCCAATTCAGCGGATCAAGATCCTAGCGAAGTAAAACTAGTTTTTCACATGATAAAAAAATGAAAGAAATGGGTACAATATACTCGTTCATGATTCAAATTACGCAGAGCAAATCTATATCGAACCAATCAGTAGGAAACAATACTTATGAAAACTGATAACGAAATGACTAAACGAAGATAAAATTTTCGGTTGAAAGTGTTAAATAACTTTTGGTTCCATATTTGCTATGTATATGGAGTATAATTTAGCCGTAAAGAATTCACGGGGACAGCGGTGCTTTTTTTTTTCCCGATAAGGACAATGACGATTCAAAAATGATACACTGAATCTCCCATTCCATTTACAATGCCACGATGTCGAAACTTTGAAAAGGTTTACCACACTGTTTTAATCAATATTGTTTCAAATGTTCGGCAATTAATTTTGAAAATAAGTTGTGGTCGACAGAGATAAAACCAAAACTTTCGACGCCAACATACCTCCTAAAACATCGTGGAAGTTTTTTATAAAATAAAACACTCTCACTTTCGATGGAGGAAATTCAAACACTCTTGATCAATAAGTAAGATAGTGCAAACTATTGACCAAAAATTGGCAACAAACTAACTTCTCCAAAGAGGACGTCCGAAAAGGTATCTTCCATTACGAGTTGTTGGATTGCGGGACTAACATACGGAGGGTTGGCAATCAAAGTGTGCCGCATCTACCACAGGCATCTCATGCTCACGCCACGAAAAAAGCGTAAAATATTTACAAATAAAGCGTCAACCGTTGTGTAGGTCTGTGGGTGACCTTCCAATCGACATAGTGTTTAGGTTAAGTAATCTATTGCATAACTTGCACCTGTTGCAAAAAAGTCATGTACTGGTGAAACAGGAAGACGACTACGTGACCGATTCCAAGAACACTTTCGCGAAGCAGAAAGAAATGACAAGGATGCATCCAAACCAGTCACTGGACACTTAAACCTTCCTTATCATTCTAAGCAGCATTTAGCAGTTTACGGCCTTTCCCTACATGTCTAGGTAGTTCGGAAAGCGGCAATACCCTAGAGAAAACATTTCTCAAATTGTTACTCTTAAACCGCAAAACTCTAGAGCAAAAATCTCTCAAATTGGTAATCTTAAACCCCAGTATATCACCGAACGCTTTTTATTCAACTAATTTAGTCTTGTTTTTATAGTTACAATGTTCCCGCCAATAACGTACTCCATTTTCTGCAGAAAAAACCCACACACAAACCACAATTTTTCCATTCGCTTTGACGAAGAGCTAACGCTCGAAACTTCAGCTTAGAAACTCTTAACAGCGGCCAATTTACGTTATCAACTCAGTCGAGAATACCAAATTACCAATTCAAATTAGCTGTCCTCGAGAAAGGCCGCCATAGAGCACAACATGTGAACGACGCCCATAAAAAAAGGCATCGCATGTTTGATGTTACCTACATAGAGTGTAGCTTTTCCGCTTCCATTCTCTGTTAGTTTTTTTGCACGACCATTTTGTTTTCTTGGGATTTGGTATTTTTTCTTTTGCATAATATGGCAATTTCGCGAAACCTCGGTGAGGCCTTTGCTTCGCTACCTTCGGAATTTACCACCAACCATGATCAATCAGTTCCACTGGCGCTCGCCTAACCCTCTTTACCATTAGTTCCCTTTGTGTTAAATTGTTCAGTTAAAACGCAGTAAGCTGGACTTTTCTTGTTTTTGTGTCAATCACAAATTAAGGAAAGTACACTGACGGCCCCACAACGAATATGTGTGCCCTGTATGCTTCTTGGAGGATATTTCATTCCCTTTTAAATTCCAACCAGACCTCAAAATGAGATGTTCTTTGTATCTATGTGTTGAAACATCTTTTTTCTTATTTGTATCTTTATTTGCTGCTTTGCTGCCCCTTGCACTATCTTTATTCGGCTCTGTTAGCTTCTTGAGTTTGAAATTTCGCTTTCCATTGATGTTTAAATTGGGAGTCTTTATAATAGGCCATTTTCGATACATTAAAATTCAACCATGTCTCCGAGGCTTGGGGGAAAAAACATAAGAAATCACATCGAGGTTGAGGGATCAATATTTAAATTCTTTGTTTTATCCCCCATAGCCTCGAAGCCAAGTGTAACTTAGATTTTTAATACATCGAAAATGGCCAATTAAATTCTTCTTCTCCTTCATAATGACATCATATTTTGCCGATAAACTGGTGCTCCCCAAAGGACTGACCTGGCTTTACTATTTATTTCTTAAAGTAACTAACCTGCGCTTCTTTTCATCTTCCCACAGGTGTCCTTTCCTTCCAAAGAGAAGTACAGGTGGAGGAGGATTTATTGATCTTCTCCTGAATCTGCTACCTCCGCTTCTGAAAATTGAACAATTTAACTCTTTCAACGAGAACTTATGCAGATCGCAACTGAGATCAATTTATTACGTATTCTATTAAGTAGAGTTATGGTGAAAGCCCCACCAATTGAATATTGATGAATGTCCACCAAATTCAAAATTGATTTTTAAACAATTTTTGAAGAAAGAGATCAAATACTGGAGAAGTGCGGAACAGGACAACAGTCAGTCAGTTGAAGAATGAAAGTGAAACTGAAAGCAAATTGCAGCATATTAATTTGCGATACTATTGCTCATTCTTTTGTATTTCAACCCTTTTAGCGTCAATGAAAGCTAATCATGATAACCATTTGTATGATCCCTGTATGACAGCTATATTAAATGATAGCCATTGACGAAAGGCTGACTTCACTGCACACTCAAGGCTGGTTGATGCAGTCATGAAACTTCAAAGAGCATCCTTGATTTCCTTCATCATTGGGTATACAGTTTCTATTTCAGCTGGCTCCTCTCAAAATGAAAATTCAGTTTCATCCACAGACTTGAGCTCTCATCGATAAAAATTTGTGATTTCATTATAGGGTGTGTGTTGAGATAGTGGGAAAGGATTTTATTAAGATAAAAAGGTTTTTTTTTTCCATCTTATCTTTCCCAACAACTTCATGTACATTATGGGTGTGTCTACCACCCTTAGGAGGATCCTATAAACCTGCCACCGACTATAGCTAGAGAAAGTCTGGGAAAGCTGACAAGTAACAGTGGAAAATTTACAAGATTATGGTTTCTACCACAGCAGGGACCCTAAACATGATTTCCGGTCACTGACCACAGTGGTGAAAATGTTATACATGTGTAATATCGACCAAGTGTTAGGTCGTGATGGCTGGGTATTGGCCAAGTTTTTTCGCATATTTATGGACAGAGATGAAGGCGAGGTCCATAATGGCTAATATCCAGCCATCGTGCCCGAACAAGCTTGGTCAATAAAGGATTTAATATATACCAAAACTATTTCATTCTATAAGAATCATGAATGACTTGTTTCTTTCAAGAGCTGAGAAAAATAGCCAACTGTGTTTGTAGCACAATAGGCCCACAACAGTCATTTATTTTTTTTCTGTTTTTACTGTCTTCTGTCACTTTTTGTGATTCCCTCACAATATAATCCAAAAATGATGAACTTTGATAGTCCGCTCTATGCAATGTTTTTCTTGTGCAGGATCAAAGTAGGAAATCCTGAGCAGGCAAGATGGGCCAATGACAAACACAGGATTTGTTTCATATTACCCATGAGTGCTGCCAGTGATGCACAATGTAACATAAGATGTATATTGCACATTGATAATCACTGGAAAACCTTGATATTATCAAATAAGACTGACTGCTTATTATGTTTGACCCACAGTAAAGATTATTTTCAAGAGTTACTTAAGAAAGCAAATGACATTAACTCTTGTTTGGAAGGCATTGTTCTGATTTTCAAGTGACTAAAGCCTAATTTCATTTCTTCTCAGGTTTGTTTCAAACAAAGAGACAACTTCTCTCTAAGTCTCATTTAATTCCTAGAAATAAATCAATATCACTTTTAACTGATAATACTCCTTTCTTTGGTTCATATTTCAGACCTGTTAACTTCTTTCTAACACTTGGTCTTACTAACACCTTGGTCCCTATATTACATTATTTTTTCTTTCTCTTTTATTGGGGAAAATCCAATAAAAAAAATCTGTACATAATTATAGCACTTATAAAGTCAAGGGAGTAAGGATATTATGCACTGACACCAATATTTGGTATGACCTAAGGAGTCTGGTTCCCAGAGAATGTGCAATGATTGACATATGGTTTGATGTTGAATTGAAACACTTCCTTTTTTAGGAACACAGACTTGTGAAGTATTTAATGAAGAACGCAATTTTGCTTCCTCACTACTATTCGAACCTATTGAAATATCTTTCTCCAGTTTTGTCATCTTTTGTGATTGCTTTGTTCCATCACCACAAGCCTGTAAACCCATAATTATACAAGTACTTAAAATCTTAGGGTTGGTTATTCACACAAGCCCTAACCCAATTAATGGGCCTCAGGCTTTCTCTACAAGAGGGTTGATTTAATTATATTTCAGCTTTCTTGATACTGTTCTCAGAACAAGTGTTCAGGTAAAAGACTCAGCTAAATTGAAGATTGTCTAGGACATGAATTTGTTAAACAATGCCAAAACTTTGCTTAAATAATCAGGCTGTAATGACCAACTTAATTATCTATATCTTTCTGAAAGTGATTTCAGAGATGTGCAGTGAGTTACCTATTCCAACCATCTTTCAAAAGGCCACACAACCAAGAATGTATACAAAATATCTATTGCTTCAAAATCCCAACTTTCAAATTGGATGATAGTGAAACAAGTGATTGTAAGTCCCATCAAAAGTGGTAATTAACTACCATGCAAGTCTGGGCTCTAAACCTTGTGATCATTTATCAGTCATGATGGGTATTGAAAAAGAAAAAACAAAACAAAAGATGCTACATTCCATTGTCATTGGGTATGAGAAACATGAGTATGAGTACTTCTTGCACCATTTTTCCCCTAAATTTTACTCTTCCAGTGGTAACAGGTGAAGCCTAGCCCCATAGATGCCATGGTCACCTCAACTATACACATGTAAAATTCATCAGCTTCCAACAGTTTCAAATTTAAAATCTAAAATTTAAAATTCAGACATGCCCTACAAAAAGCAGTTTGTTGTATTGTATTTGAGACAATCTTGTTTAATCAACTGTGTTGATAATGTAAATTGGTCTTCATGAAAAGTCTCTTGGACTGGCATCTCAAGCATTAGCCCTTTGTCAGAGCGAATAGAGGAGGGGTTAACTTGCAAAATGTCAGCTTTAGAAACTCTTAATGGTGGCCAATTTACATTATCAACACAGTTGATAGTGTAAATTGTAACAAGGCAGCACTTCATCTTCTTCAGAAACTTAATCCCCCCTTCATTTTATTGTATATGGACCAGCTTAGTATAAATTATCTATACAGTTACTGCTAGATTTGAGGTGTCTTCACTGAATAGTTATAAGTGTGCCTGCACTGCTCTACCTTTTATAATGGAATGTCTCAACAAAGTTATAGTTATTCATATGGAGTTGTCCACTGACAACACCACCTCATCTGTGGTGGAGCATCAGACCATAAAAATAAGTTGGTCTGGAGTTTGAATCAGTATGGACTGAATTGTTTTTTGACCCACACTTTTATCTTCTTTTATTAGAAGTGCAAGCTTAAAATTTACCCAGATTAAGCCTGATTGCAATGCCTTGGTCAATCAATCCTCCTTAAGAGAAACTTTCACCTTTAAAAAAAATTCATGTCTGTCAAGAGTTAAATAACCTTTAACCTAGCTTAGTAATGCTTTCATAGGACTTTTAAAATCCAGACTTTGATTTTCAATGAAACACTCACAGGTTTTTCTTTAACCAATGTTTTCACAGTCTGTGGTGAGGATATTTTAACTGTGATCACACTTATGTGTCCACCTGCGCCAGTTCTTTAGGGGAAATGTTAAGTTTGCAAGATCAAGGCAACTGAACATTCGTTTTTATTTGCCCCCCCCCCCCCCCAACCCTGCACGGCTTGATATGTTTCTTGTAGTTAAATTTCTCTCACACAGGTGGTCCAATATCCACAATCACTGCGGAACTTAATTATCATAATCATGTAGTTTTCAACAGATTCCTTCGGATTCAGTCGGTGCAGACCAGTTCTTAATCAAAGAAGTACTACATACAATTTCGATTATTGGAGAAAAAACTGAGTCACTTCCAATAGATTGTCCAGAATTTGACTCAAATATCAAATAGCTTTGCAAACAGCAAGTCCGTTCAAAACACGTTAAAACAATACTTCTAGTGAGTCGAATGTATACATTAAGACAGCTGTTTTCATGACTTAGTAATTATTGTACTCATTGCAGAGCCACCAACATTTCTGCTCCTCAGTTATTATGTTTTGACTCTTTTGACCACTTTTGGAGTCAAATTTCACCGGCACTGTTGGTTGTGTTTAGGAATTGTGAGATGGACAGGAAAGATGGTGCAGTAGGTATCACAAAGCAACATTACATAAACACAACATGGGCACGACAGTCTGGGAAATCAGCTTTAGTCTTAGCTGCCAACTGTAACGATTGTCAAGATTACACACTTTGTGAGAAACAAGCACCGTGATAATTTTATACGATAGATAGTTACCGGAATATATGATTAGGAACTACCGGTCGAGTATATTCTTCCGACGCTTGTACATGTAAAAGTTCATTCGCCCACCAAATCGCCTATAACACTTACCCAAGTCGATAGCATCCATTAGCATTACATACTAGCCAGGATGACGATTTTTCGCTATCTCCAACTGATTCATCATTTTCTCTTAAACGTGCTGGACCTGGAGCGCTCACTCTCCTCGCCATTTCTTGTCAACAAGCTCTCACACTTTCGAATTACTATGGTTGCGGAGGTCTGGGGCTACAGGTAAATCACGCACTTCCTTGGTTACGTAACCAAATTTCGTCCTCCACAAAGGCAGTATCAACAAACACTAAACATGAATATCGCTTAAGTTTTTCCGTTCGTAAAACGTGTGTAAAGAGAAAAAGTATGAGTCAGCGAAAACAAGTTGAGGCTTTCTTGTTGAAAATTGGTTCGTGTAATAACCATGTTGGGAAAATGACCTGAAATCCCATACAAATCCGTGTGATCTATAGCCATATTTGATATTGCGTGACGTAAGCTACTCGTTTCTCTGCACTCACCTGATTGACAAAACGACGAAGTAGAGATATGACAACTTTTAGTAAACGGATGCGTTTACGCACGTAAACGTTCATTTCTACGGACATGATATTCGTGAGGCGCGTTCAAGTGCGTGGAAAAAACGCGACAGTGGAAATATAGCTTTAGTTAAAGAGGAAAATGTCCTATGCAAAGAGTGTGACGATGACTTCGAACGGATCTTTTCCTCAAATGAGCATTTTGAGTTACTTTATTTCTTAGGGCTACTATTAAATTATATTTGTATGGTAGGAATAGGACCTATCGCCTTTCTTTTCCACCCAAAATACGAACTGGGGCCATGACACAAGACCTGAGAGAATCTTATGACATCAATTTTGTGAAAATAAATGTAAAACGCAATGGAGTCAACATTCATGAATTCCAGGTCAGTCCAATGAGTCGTAAATACTTACTTTTTCGCGGTACTTAATTCCGATTCGTGTCTATAAGGAATAAAATTCGCAAAAAGACCAAAGATCACGTCTGCATTCAAACCATAGACATCGCCCTGTCATGATGTTATAATTAGCAGCTATGGCTAACATCGAAGCAAACAAGCATGTCGCGGTGATATTGCCATTACCAAGAGGTCAGTCAAATATTTGGAACACTTTTCCATCAAGAGGATGATGTAGCCCAGAAAACCTTAAACTCCATTGCAACATACTTTGAGTAACCAATATCTATTGCATCTGTTCATCGACTTGTTCCTTGCATTCACTCCTTAAATAGCTCATCTTGGATAGCCATCAACGAAACGAAGATGAATGTAAAACAATGATTTTTGACTCTGATCGGGAAAACGATTTTACTGATCGATCTGAAAAAAAACTTGAGCTTCATTTTGAAATATGAAAGATAATGTATCCGAATTGATAGCAGATGTCCTTGCTGCCTCATTCTTTCTGATTAGTCGATGTGGTATTGGTTAAGAAGGATGAAATTGGTAAAGCTGTCTATCGGTGGGCCACCCAGCCAGCATGTCAGTTTGTCAGTCAGTCAGTCATGATCAGTCAGTCAGTCAGTCAGTCAGTCAGTCAATCACTCAGTCAGTCAGTCAGTCAGTCAGTCAATCGCTCAGTCAGTCAGTCAGTCAGTCGGCTAGTCAGTCAGTCAGTCCGTCAGCCAGTCAGTTAGTCAGTCAGTCAGTTAGTCCGTCAGCAGGAGCCCATTACTGAATGGGCTCCTGTCCGTCAGTCAATCAGTCATTCAATCATTCAGTCATTCAGTCATTCAGTCATTCAGTCATTCAGTCATTCAGTCATTCATTCAGTCAGTCTTTTGGTCGGTCAAGCAAACAATCAGTTGATAAGTTAGCCAGTCAGTCAGGCAATCAGCCGGATGTCTGTTGGTCCATCCGTTTGTCTTTCAGTTCATTCATTCGGTCGTCCAGTCGCTCGGTCGGCTGGTCGGTAGGTCAGTCATCAGCCTATTTTTCAAGCTAGGCAGCGGGTCCCTATGTCCTTGTTTTAAGCATATAACAAGCATCAATCATCGATTGATCGATAAATGAAGCAACCCTTTAATCGTTGTTACTTCCTATACATGACAGGCAAAAGTTGGATAACAATGTTGTTAGTAATTTAGAATTAACATATATTTCTTTTCGTGTATTTTATTTGTTTGGATCATTTTATTCCTGCATTCTTCCTCCAAATCCTTTCTCTATGATAGAGCATGCCTTCCTGTCAGCCACCTGCAAAAATAACAAACAGTAAAGCCGTATTAATGAACTAGTTGCCTTTAAAAAGTACTCTGTCATGCTCCTTTCTTGATTTCACAGCTCTTGTTTTTTAATTTATCAACTGCGCTCATTGCAGAAGAGCTTTAGCTCGGCGAGAAGTAAGTATCATCCAACAAAGTGTTTTACTCTTGACTTGTACTAAAGCCAAATGGTGCTTGAGCAAATCATTGTCATTCTTGCTTTCATTGCTTTTGTTGAGCCGTTTGATGATGAAGATGATGAAGCGTGTTTTATGTTACTTTATGTTGTTGTTAGCGTTGCTTGTGGGTTGCTCGACTTTTTACTAGAGTCCAAAATGAGAGTGACAGAAGGTGAGAGCAAGATATTAAGGAAAGGCTACTTACACTGTCTACAGCTTGCTTGGCAGTTCTTCTTCATTTTCTTGGTTTCGCAGCTGCGGAAGAACATTTCCTGTTTCTTACACCACCTGTGACTTTTACGGTTTGCGCACCGCGCACGCTTTTCAATATCGTCGAAAACTGGTAACATGTCTGAGGGATGAAAAATTCAAACTGATCAATTGCTTTGGCCTGAATTTAAATAAAAAAGCACCAACATAAATATGCTCTCACTCTTTTCATTGCTTTGCAAAACCTTTGATGGAAATTTTCCAGTTATCGTTTAGCGTGTTTGACAACGAAGAAGAGAATTAATTTTTCTTGAAATGTACATGTGTAACAGATTTTTAACGTCATCGTGAGAGAAGTGAATGACAACAAGGCTTGAATTTGAATGACATTTAATAAAACCTCCTGATCTTTAATTACTTAGTTTTAGGAAACGGTTGAAGTATTTTCGATCAATTATTCGCGGAATATACTGATTGAGTTGGTGATGAATGAAACTCACTCTTTTAGTATTTTTCTGTGGCTGATTATTTATTCATGCAGATATCTATCACACGGTGTCTTCGCCTTCACACATTATTCGGACCCATTAATTGAAAATTTTATCTTTTTCCGACATCGCATGTAGTTCATTCTGACAATGCTTTCTAAACATGAAATAAAGGATTAAATGAAACATCTATCAACCGGATTAAACTCACCTTCGAAAGCATTTTAGTAATGAGACTACTCTCCTTTTGAGCATTTTCACTATCATCAAACTTTGCGGTAGCAATTCCAATAAACATGAACAGGATGAGAGGGAGACAGCACATTCTAGTGTGAGGCATTATCGCTGTCAGTTTTTGCCGTCAGGGAGGGCGAATTTCCACCTGTTTAGGGAAGATACAGCCTTCAGTATTCGAATCTTTGTTTTCACTTGACTCTACTCTATTTAAGTTAGTTTCATTGGAATTTTACGTATATAACTGGCAGAAAAACTTGTCCTTTTTCATTTATCAAAGTTGACACAATCGCAAAAACGTATGCCACCATCCATGGTTTTTGGAGTTTCCTACATTTCATGCACCCATGAAGCTACTTGCAGGTTGAGAACCATTTATCGGAAAGTTTTCAGAAACTCTAAGCGTTACAAGTCCTTCAGTTACTTGGAAATTTAACAGTCTTTCCAATGAGCTACCTCTGTAGAAGTCAGAGATAAAGAAGTCTTGTATGACAAATTCAGTTGATTCAGTGAGTGTGACTAGTAAGAGTGTTCTGAGTTCGAACAAGAGCAACGTGGATATGATTTAAGATTAAAATTGTCAGAAAACCCTACCGGAGTGATTGTCATATTAATTCTATGTTAAGAGCTGAAATAACTTCATACAAACCTACCTGTAAATCCGTCTGGCTGGCTTTGGATGGAAATGAAAGACACGATCGCTCATTCTATTTATGTAGAAAAATGGCCGCACATTTCCTGACCAATGTGCCATCCAATCCAAATCAAATTAAACTCAATCAGAAAAAAACAAGCGATATGAGGTTACGAAATCTTACCAGAAGCAGTAGAACAGGAACAAACATGACACTGACGTCCAAACAAAGCCGCCTTTCCGAAAGATAACTTTCAAACTTGCTTGGAGGTAAATTAAATTTGCAATGAATTATTTAGTGAGTTTTGATTACATGTTATTTTATTTCAAAGTGATAATATGAACAACTTTTTAAAAGTAATATTGAAATAAGACAAAAATGAAAACAAAAATAGAATGAATTGACAGTTTGACAAAGTGTCGATTTTGTCAAGCCTCTAATTGCAAGTGACCGGTTGAGCAATTGCCATATGGTCTTCACGCCCACTTCAATTCTTACCAGCTTTCTTAATATTAATTTTGTGGCTGTTTTATTTGAGTGAGCTGAAAGGTTTTGATTGCGCTTTATTGAAATTGAAATTTCAAATCCGCAGTAACTTAGAAACATGAGTTGTTTAATGTCTTTGGCATAAAAAGTTCTCTCATGAAACCGTGTGACCTTCATTTCAAGTTTCTCTAAGATATTGAACACGTGTTTCGATGACTTACTGGTATAAATTAGCGAAGTCTAGTTCGGAAAAGTAGAGACAGATTTCGTGAAGTGTAAGCTGGTCCAATTGGTAGCTGGTTTAGGGGGAATGTAAAGATATACTCATAGTTCTGAGTACTAACTGTAGCTTTCCTTCTCAGAACAGGCGGACCTCACTTAAACCTTAAAGCAGCTAGATTTTAAAGATAACCCTGAGCTTGTATACACCTTACAATTAAATATCATTTAAAAATTAACACAATCTAAGAAAAACTTGCTTCGGAAAATTCTACGAGTAGATAAGAGAATTATTTACTTTTAGGAATTATTCAGCCACACCTATACTTGTGGGCCTTTGTTTTTGCTTTCGAATCGGAAATATTATTAATGATGTATCTGCTTATTTATTCATTCAATTTTTTTTCAAGAAAACCTCCCTCCTCGGATCTGTGCATGATAAAAAAATTTAAAGCATTTACTTTAAACCATTGACGTTTGATTAACGCTGATGAGGTAAAGGTATCATTTTGATTGTTGTTTTTTGTAAAACAGCGTAAAAAATTAGGGAATGTAGTTTCACCCCAAAAGAATCCTCTCGTGAGGCTTTATTTGAATATGTTATCTATATTTTTTTCACATTTCCATATTAAGCTCGTCAAGCTTGATCGGGGAGGAGGGGTTGAAATTTTCCTATTTTTCCATCGCCCAGAATTCAGCGACATATCCGGGACTTTCATTGAGACGCTGGCGCTAAATTTAAAAGCTAATTAGAAAACGATTGTCAAACAATAGAGAAAAGGGCTGAAAATGTCGAGGAAGACTTACGTTCTGTTTGTTTACGGATAAACTACTTTTCAAATGCTACTTTTACCATATGGCTTTTAAAGAAGAAAGGTCAATTGAACAGTATATCATTCTCACTTTGCTCTTGCGCTTTCAGAAGAGGTCGCAAACTTGCCTAACCATTCTGACAATGGTGAAAATGCTTAGAAAGGCCACTGGCCTCATTATGGATTCATATTAGCGTTTTCTGTAACAGTTTTCACAGCTATTTGTCTATTTGTGCTCCCTTTGCAAAAATAAGTCCATATAACTCCACTATTCTACCATTCCTTGCGCGATTTTTTCTTTATTGACTCATTGTTAGATTTCCAATAAGATTCATTTGAAGATAGAAAAAGTGGTTGTTGTAAGAAGCCACATTTTATTCCATTAAATGCATTCATCAAAAAGATCTGTTTCACGATGACGGCAAGGGTTATCATTCTAAAATGTGCATGCTGATGGCATCACGTTCGAGAGAAAATCATTATGTTCATTATTTGTTAACGGGATTAATAAGACTGCTTTACTTGGTTTTAAAAGAACAATAACTCGGCTCGCTAGTTATGAAAGAGTTCCATAAATTCTGCACAATCCATTACAGAAGTTTTGGCATCTTATTTTAAACTCTTCAGTTCCTTCGTAACATGCTTCATTATAAAGAAACTCGAATGTGCAAAAATGGATGTCGCTTGGATGAGGACACTTCGTCATCCCAGGTTCTGTAGAGAAAAAAAAATTATGGGTTTGATAATTCTTAGAATACCAATTAAATGAAATAAAGAAGTGATGACGATACCTAAAAATAAAAGGAAAACTGAGCATAGAATGTGATTTGTTTCACCTTGGGAGGGGAGGGGGGGGGGAGGGTACGGTTACACGTAGGCTATATAGTTCGAACAGGCTCTCTGATAGACGCCGTGAATTTGCTAAAATGTAGTCATACTGGATGTCAGGCTTTCTGAGAGCACTCACAACTTTTCCTTTGATACCTTTCGTTATGGTCATCAGAACCGTTACACAATGATAAATTGTAAATGCACCAATCACGCACGATAGACACGATGCCTAATCCCTTCCTTTCACCAAAACAGTTTAAATACTCTTGGGAAAGAATGAAAGCTTATTCTTCCAGCTACTCAAAACGTTTTCTTAAATTTGTCTAAGCTATTTGGTAGAATTTCGCTCATTAGTTCATTGATTAGTGCCTATGCTGGACAGCACCCTTAAAATGGTATTTAAAACCGTTCAATATTTCAATTCGTCCTGCAAATGGCGTGCACTGCATTTCTAAGCAAACGTCCAAATTTAATCACACAAGAGCAACTTGAAACAAGTACTAGTGAGGTTCAAATAAATTTTCCCCAGCAATGGCTTAAGAGATAGTTATGAGGGGAACAGAACTGCTTCTCTGTCAAGGTAAAAAAGAGCTCGCGGATGAATTATTTTGCTCATCTATATAACTGAAATCAGCAGATCAAAAGTCATCTTCACACAGAGTTTTAAAAAATCTTACATGTTCAGAGTCACGCTAACGTCTAGATCGTGTAAGGAAGATGAAGCTACAATACGACCTTAAGCAACAGCCGTGAGTCACATGAAGTAGACCAAAGTAGAAATGAAATGGAGTTTCTAAGATAATTGATAAAGATGATGACTTTTTAAACAATGCTTTTGTTCGATGCCTACTAAAGTGTGGTAGGATCGAACCATCAAAGAATATACGTAACAAAAAAAAAAAGAAAACGTGGAACCGTTTTTAGACAGCTTAAATCAGTCTTAGGATCTGGCATTTAAGTTCACTCATTTTTCTGACGATAGATCATTGACACATGGCATCATAAGGGGAAAATTTCATGCTCAGGCTAAAGACCAAGTGAAAATAAAACCTCATTATTTTCCCCCGTGGAGGCTAATGAAGCTTTATATTTTATGCATACTATATGTACTTAATGTATGCTTATGATTATAATGAAATGCCATTCCTTTCTTCCTCTTCTCGAAGTAGGCTAAGTTGCATAGCACATTCATGCTTGAGTCACAAAATAACATAAACGGTAAGTCAAGTTTTGTACTTAAATCTGAACAAGAGAAACAATGATCCATTTTCTCTGGATCTGAAAGAGTTCACGCATAGGGGGTAAGAAATTGTTTGAGAAGCTCGTGGTATAATTAATGTTAAAGACATATTTATTTTAACTGCGGTGTTTACAAGAATTTCCATCCCTGAGGAAACCCGTGTAAAATTACGATAATTTTTACGTGAGATTCTGATATCGTCAATCATGATCAGCCGCTGATACTTCAATCGCCTTGCGTGCCGCACTGTCAGGTTGATGAATGAATGGCAAAGCGTTCACCATTCTCAATCCAAGGTCGCTTGTCCAATTTTTTTTGTCGGTTTAGGGCTATGGTGTTGATATGATAAAAAATGATACATGTTTTCTTTTTGGTATGGAATTTCTCTTCCCGTGTTCAACTCGATATCTGACTCGCTCGTGAGATATCGAGTTGAACACCCTAAAAGAAATTCCATACATACATGCGCCCATTTATTATTGTCAATTCATGATTTAAATTAAGTTTTTTGCACTTATTCCTTATTCTCAGTTTGAAATAATCTGTTCGATTTATGGGCCGCTGTTTCTTGATTAATTCATGAAAGTGTATTTTCGAAAGTTCATAACCACCGGAGGGACGTGAATTTTCATGAGAAGCGTACGATTTTATCCGTGAATAAAATTTTGAAAGACGCATTACTTCAAATATTCCTTAACTCACAATATGCAAACGATATGTCCCGGGTTAATTTGTAAAAGTTGATCGGCATCGACTGGAAAACGTTTTTTGGTGGGTTTTTTTTTTATGTGGACACGACCGGCTTGCTTTTGATATCTTTAAACGACTACACATTGACAGCAAACCGCACAAAAGATTTTTTTTTTAATTTCTCGTTATATAACACATGAGCCAATACTTTATGGGTTTGAATTGTGTCTTAGCTCTAATGTCTTTTGATGTATTTAAATATCTGAATTTTGGATGATCAATTATCTGTTTTCGGTTTTAAAATAAAGTTTTAAAATGACGTACCTTCCAGTAATTGCCTTGTGCCTGACACGTCTTGCGACAATCTTGTTCTTAAAATGGGATGGGCGAAAGAACAAAGCATCAGAGAAACAAAAATATAGACAAAAATAGCGTGCTTTATCATAGTAAGGCGATTGATTTGACTCCGTTTGGTCAGCTGTTGAGATAAGGGTTAAACGAAAATTAATACTGCAACACGAACAAAAAGCATCGAAAGCTATTCCACGATATCTCGTAAAATGTTAATATTAGCATGGTCAGTTTTGATGTAGCTGGTGGCACGAATCTTCCTTTCGTGATTTCCTTAATGGTTTTCCACCTACTTTTTTTAAAACCTATTTTAGAAAGGTACAAGTTACTTAACCACGCAAATGCTTTTCCAATTTCTGAGGCCATAATAGATATGGTAAGATCACTTTCGTATTCGGAAACTACTTCATTCTTCACTTGTGCCGTTAAACACAAATTTAAAGGATGGACCTTGCTTTCCGTAAAGGAAAATGAAACGTTTGATTCATTGGACGAGAAGGAAAGCGAAATTTTTTGAGGAGGAAATTTGTAGCGTATAGTGTCCAAAGTAAAAATCAGTTGTGGCTTTGAAAAGGCGTACGTAGGGTCTAAGAGGTTGTACTTACCTAGCTCTCACGCTTTTGACGACTGAACAAGGTGGGTAGGGCTAGAACATCAACAAATCGTTTTTCTGTTGCTGTGGACTTGATAACTAACTGACTTTTCACCTGCCCCGCTGATTATTCGGTGTACATCTTAAACTATAATTACTTTCATTTTTCACACGTGTCAGCTAAATGAATTATCTTACCGGCATGTTAACACATGCTGTATTACCAATAATAGTGGAGTTCCTCAAACGATTGTGATAAATGCAAATGGCCATATAGTCACGCCGATCAGGTGAATTTTTTTATGAAGGCTTATGTGTGTGTACCAACTCGCACAAGCACTTGCCGCAAACTGTCGTATAAGATCGCCGATTTTCTTTACAGTCAGAACCACTTTGCATGGGCTAAACTGACTCCGACGAACATCAGTGGGCTCTCGCGTTCATGGCGCATAGTTGGAAAACTACTTTTACGTGTTTCGGTCTGCAACCAAGTCGTTTTTTTCTGAAGAACTTCACTTATAGAAAATGCAAATCTCGCGTTGTTTTTAAAGAAATGGTGCTCTTTTGTTTTCAACGGTCCTAATTTTCAAGAAATCTGATTTCGTACTTACTGCAATGGGCTACTATAATGGTTATAGTAAAGAAACTCAAAGGTTTTTTTTCAAAAAGCGAGCAGCTACTCCGACTGAGGAAATTATGATCACGACTTGACAATTGAGAACGATCCGTTTTTTAAGAAGTTTATCATAAATTAGCGGCCCTAACCAAAAGTGAACTGGTGTTTTAACTTAAAGGCGTCATCATGCATTTATAATATTGGCAAAAGAATGCTGGAACCAGCCGCTTTTCGCTAAAGTATAATTACCATTTTTAATCATCTTTTTTCGGTTCCACTCTTTATATCACACACGGCGCAAAAGTTCAAAACCTGCCTGGTTTTTTTAAACGTGAAGTGTACCAGCAAAACAAAGCTGAGCTCAGCTTCCTTGATCGAAACAAAACATACCTGATTTTTCAAAAAACCACCTGTGCCCATATTATATGAGGAAAATTAGTACACCAGGGAGATTGTTGGTGGGCGTTTTACTGCGGTCCAATTCCAACCACTGTGTATTGCTATACTGAATTGAAAAAAATGCAGCAGATAGTTGCTCTAATTGTGTTACCAGGACGCCCCACATGTATTACGCGTCATACTCATCCATCATAAAGTATACTAGTACCTCTAGTACGTGACAAAATTTTTAAGTCTTTGGGTTTTTTCTGTTCAAGCCCGGCTTTACTGAAGCATGTGGATTTATTGTGTCAAATATGATTTCTAGCTTTTGATTAAAATCTGGGAATTTGCCCAAGTGACTCTCATTCGTCACGTTTTAGAATGAATGCATGCACTGATTGCTTGGGGAAAAACGATTCTACCACAAATTCCCTCTGTCCTTGAAAAAGTAATTTTTTCAGCGACATAAAACTGAGCTTGCAAACTAAATATCAGTTGATGACCATGTAAGCATTTTCATGACACCTTTATTGCTGCACAAATCATGCTCGGTAATACATTTTTGGACAAAATTCAATTCTATAATGTCTTAAGATTATTTCTTAAATGGTTTTAAGATGATGACGCCATCGGTTGGTTCTACTGTAAGTCATGCAATATTACACGATATAACTACATACAGTAAACGTAATGCTTATCCTTGAAAAAAAAAATGATGGTTTAAAGGCAGGCTTCTCTACAGACACATAATCCCACCTTGGACCCTCTGTAGAGTAACAAGAATGGATTAGTGAAGAAAGGCTTTGGATTCATAGAAAATTGAAAGCCTTTTTCGAGCGTTAATAGGTTTATATCGATTTACCACAAGTTAAATTTGCCGGAGTATCCACACATCGTGACACAATCAATCCAAAATTGTCCTCTGAGAGGTGTTTGTGTAATACACATTCAGTGATGTTAATCAGATAATGATTGAGAAAGTATATATATCCAGAGATTCGTCTTGTTCAAGGACACCCCGGCCAGTGAGAGGTAAAAGTTCGTGCACAATTAAGTACAAGCTGATACGATTAACATTTTGTGAGAGTTTTGCACAATCCTATTAGTACTGGTGCTCCTAGCCACGAAATTCAGATGATTGCAATAAACTACACAACCACCATTATTCGCCCAAGAGAAACCCGTTTCGAAGCGTCAGAGAATCATGTGAATCCACGTCGCCTAGGTTAGAATGTAAGCATACTGTATCCTCTACGACAAATACTTTAAAAGTGACACTGTGTAAAGTGTATTCCTGTATTGTTGATCGTTCTTGTTCGTGTAGTATCTGTAGCAACACCTTAGTTGCTGCAGACAAGACGGTTGTTTTTCGAGATAAGTCATGAGAGTATCGGTTACTTGAGAATTCATCGTTCATTTTAGGTACTGTATTAACTCGAAGTCGGCCGTAGTCTCCTTTCCTGTCACTTAACTTTGATCCCTAACAGTTTCTTTACGAAGATCGCTGAGGGCGGGCGAACGAGTCGGAGATAACTTCTTCATTTGCGTAATATAGAGTAGCAGGAGCTTTTATAACACCACGTCAAGTGTGTTGTAAGACAGACCGTGAATGAATACCAGCTTCTTGTCGAATAACAATCAGCAACGATGATTTTGCTGGTTGTCAGGAAAAAGACCAAACCAAGTTATATGCAAGCCCTCGTTTGAAAAGGTACTTCGCAATGCTTCGAGAAATTAAAAGCTTTTGTTTGCTGAGCAAGGTTGCATTGTCTTTCCTGCTAACTGAAGCATGTAACAAAAGATGTCATCTGAAAAAACCTCACATGGTATTGTTTAAATTGAAAAGCAGAGACTCTCATTACATACATTTTTTGGGTTTCCATGACGTTGATGAATTCCACTGCGTGCCAAGCAGATGACACTTTGGCTTGTGTCTAGCCTCTCTTGTAATTTATGTTAATTATGAAAGTGGAAGGTAATGGAAAATTTCTTTGTTTTGGGGATTTTTGCTATGCAGTATAAAAAAATCAGCGTTCGTCTGTGCTCTCACAAAAATTCATTCGCCAAAGAGAGAAGGCGCAGCTAGAAAAACATTAAAGTGATATCTTTCATGTAAGAATGCGAGTAATGTTGTTCTTGGTTTCATATTATTGATATCCTTGTCATCGAGTCTTAAAACATGTCAAACATCTTGTTAGAGATCAGCCTTAAAAAGAAAACCGAAGGAGTCAAAAACAACAAAAAACTAACACGACACTTTTGATAACGAGCCGCGTGGTCTAAAGCTACAACCATTGTTATGGCTGTAAATATTTTTGTTTTCCGTTCATAGTTGACTTGAGGGCTCCTATTGTGGACTCGCTGTGAAAGATATTTTTCCAAAATAAGTACCTTCAGAACCAGGTCTTTCTTTTTCAATATCAGTCCAACAAGCCCTCTCTTATATTGAGGCAATCTTCAGAAACTCCATTTCAGGATTCCATTACTTCCTAAAGGTAACCTAAGTGCTTTCTTATTGAAGTAGATAAACAGACGTCAATTATAGCACTGGCTGGTTAACTGACTCATTCATCTTAAAAGGGGAACAAAAACATATTCGTCCTATCCAACTCATTCCGTAAACTTTCCATAAATTTTTGCTTAATCCGCCGCATTGCATGCATGCAGTTCCATAGAGTGACGATGGCTCTGGTATTTTATAAATTCCACTCACTGAGCGTGAGTAAGACTGTTTTTCAGTTCTTAACGTACCGACTGCTGAAGAATGTACTCATTATACATTCGAATCTGGTGAGGCTTATTTTCAATCATGCAAGGATTTGTGTATATGTTCAACTTCAGCCTTGTAGATCAACAGTTCTTCAAAACTGGCTTGTTCATAAAAATTGTAACCTACTGGGAAGTGCTTGTGAGTGTATTGGTAGTGTGCCCTTGTAAAATTTGTGTTCCTGCGAGCTAGGGAAGTAAAGTCTACCCCTTGAAAATCACAATTCCTTACCAAGTCAATATTAATTCGGAATGATCGTTTCCCTGTTGCAAGCACTTTGGCCTTAAAAAACCCCCTTGGGCGAGTAGTTTACTGAGAATTGAAACAGCTAGGTTAGGCCGCCCTTTGTATCGCAGAGTTGACGGGTGCAGAGATGTGCTACTCCAGATTTAGTGAGGGAGAAAAAATCATTGTGAAACGCAGAGGAGCGTCATCTCAAGTTGATACTCCTTTGGTTTTGATTTGGATCCAGTGAATGACATCGTGGATGGAGAGTGCTTTCATGGCGTCATTCTCAAAGAGAGCGTAACTTTTTGCGGTAGAAAAGGTTATCACACACCTATGGAAAACCATGATCGTTGTGGGAAAAATTGAAAACCAAGATAGCATGTATTTTCTCTTGTTGAAAACGTAAATCTAGGCACACTGAGTCGGGAGCTGGTTAACAGGAATAATTAGACGAACAAGCACTAGCCTCACTCCTGATAGAGAAACGGCGATCTTTGACATGGCAGCAATTGTGTTCTTAGGAGACACCCTCGCTCTAGTTATCTCCTTTCTTGTGCACGTGTTACCTTGGCAGCCTAAGTAATAATAATAATAATAATAATAATAATAATAATAATAATAATAGAGGCCTACAAGTCTAAACAACTCAAGTCGGGGACGTTCCGTGCAACACCCTGGTTGCACTACTGGTCAAAGACGTTTGGGACTCAGTGAAAGACAAATGTCTTGCTTTTGCTCCATTTTAATGAGAGCAAGACGGAGAGCATTTTAACACTGCTAATAATGACGAGAGAAAACCAGAAAATAAATTTGTAGTCATTCGTTCTATACTTGAGATGAACGTGCTTCGAAAACTTTGTCTTGTTTACTGATATCGAAACAAACTAGAAGAATCTGGTGTTTTTAATGTGGAGGTATTGGGACCGATGGGAATTGACTCTAAGCCTTAGCTAGTCTATTCGGTTAAGCCAATATTTGGCCGCTTTTTAGGGAATTGATTTCTAAACTAGGCTACAAGATCACTTGGACACATGTTCGATCTCAAAGATTCTTTATTCTTCTGATGCCGCATCCGGCGAACGTCTTGTGGTAAGCCTTTGACTAATTGTTGAATAGTTTAGGGCAGAGCGTGATCAAGAAAAAATCAAACAATGTAACTGATATCTTTGTTTGGATTGGATAATAAACCCTATTTGCATTTTGCAGAAAGTGACCCTTCATATCTTGGCTTTGAATCCGTCGCATAACTGAACAAACATAATTATGGAGCTTATGTGTCCTTACTGATCATATACTCTGACCTCCTGTTCTAAAAACTATACCGCAATTGTAAAATATTTTTTTCTGAAAGCAAGGCTTAAACTTAATTGGATGTATCAAAACTGTTTAACTACTCTCCGGAAGAAATTTTTTATCGCTTTGTGCGATTTTCCGCTCCAAATGTTCATGATCATTGAGGCTGGAAAAGGAGGGAATTATCGAGAATCAGACAGCAGACTCATAAACAGACCTCTGAAAGGAAAGAAAAAAAAGCATCGCCGCCCCCAGCTCAAAAGGTCATTTACGTAGTTGTCGCAAGATAACTGCTGTCGTAATTTGTCTATTGCCTTGAAGCTCAAGCTTGTGATTTCAGTTGGGCGATATCACACACGTCCGGGATTAAGCTTTTGTAATCGGCTTTTGGCGTGAAAACATTCGGTAAGTACTGCGTGGTTACCTACATTAGCTACCACTAGTTATATAGAGTTAAGAAAACTCAAGCGTCAATCAGATTTTTTGGAACAACATTCTCGACGCCACTTCAAGATGTACTAAAAATTTAAGTGCTCTCACTTTTCGAAAAGAAGTTGTGAAAGTTACCGACACGCAATTTAGAATTTGTCTTTTTTAAAATTGGCAGGATACTGAGGCCTGTGATCCATAAGTTCAGCGTTCATCAAATTGTGCCGTTGACACCACTGCACATCTAGCGGCGAGTGGATGGTGGTATTCCTTTAAATCATGGCAGAACCACATGACATGCAAAATAACAAAAACGCAACCAGAATACTTAAAATGAAGTCATGCCCTGAAACTTTGGGATGTTTTGGATTTACTCGTCTCGTTGGAACAAAACCGAATCGACAAGAAGAATTTGACAAACTTTTGCAGAGTACGAGGTACAACCAGCTTGAAGAACTTTATTACGACCATGCTCAGCGATCAAACAAACCGAAGCTCGCTAACGTGCTTCTCCAGATACTTCAAATTCAAGAAGTTGAATCGATTCAAGAGTATACTGTGAACGGAAGTACCTTCAAGGTACACGTCATAGAAGACACAGAGCTATAAAATATGACTTTTGTAACTTTTCCCACTCATCTTAAGGCAATATTTTGAAGAGATCGAAAAAAAGCAGTTTAGCCACAGGACCCATTCAGTGTTTCAGCAAGATACAACATTGCACCCTATTGCTCGAAAGGATTACCGCTGGGGATTTGTTCTCGTGTTATTCATGCGTGAACTTTTACGCGAGATTTCTCAAACATTGTCTCAAAGACCGAACAGCTGTGAAAACATGGCATGACAAAAATAAATCTAATTACTCAATCTCTACCAAGTGACAGAGGATAAGTTAATGGAAGTTAATGAAAGTACTTCAATGCGGGGTCGACCTTCTTTGTGCGTTCCGAGTTTGGTGTGCAAACGTTGTTAAGGATGAAGCCGAATAGTTTATAGAGCACATAAATAGAGCTTTGAGTTTCAAGCAAGAAATGAAGCGACTTTATCCAGGACATTGTGAAGCGTGTTTTAAGTTGCTATTGGCTTTAAGTGAAACTCAACTTATTTGCCTTTTTAGAGAACAGATTCGTTATTTCATTAATTGTCTTTTAAGTGGTGAGAAGATTACAGATGTCATCCTATGCTTTTTTAATAGTTATTTCAGATAAAACCTCGTGTTTGAACTGTTATTTCAGAGAGGAATGAAATAAGATTGTTTTCGCATTGAGGAATATTTTCCAAACAAGATGAGACAATACATGACAATGTCTATTTTTTACTGTAAACTTTCGTAAATCAAAATTGAACATACACGATCAGCTGGTCTGAATTACTGAAGAGCGAGCCAAAATGTTTCACCTAGTTTCCAGGACAAAGGTCAAGTATATTTTTTTTGCATGTTTTTAAAGAGAGATCGCTTTTGTTTATTTTAAAAAGGTAAAGAACTGCTTGTACTGAACAAAAGATTGAATAAATATTTGTTTTTACAGATAAAAATGTTAACAGGACTGATTTTATGCTCAACAGTGAAGAGCTAGCCTGTTAGTCGCGTCACTTAATCGTACCTAAGAGAACAATTGAGGAACACATGGTGTATTTTAAATGCTCCAGTTCATAGATTTCGTGGCTGTAGATTCCTAATGATCCTGGAGTTTGCTAGCAGTGAATTATTCTTTTTCCGGTACGCCTAAGCGTTTATCAAAATATAGATTTTCTCTAGTGGTAAGAGTTGTGATATTACGGATAAAGAAATGAACTATAATAGCTTAATAATCTACATGAAAAATAACTCAGTTGTGATTGGTTAGGAAAGAGTGCAGTTCTCATGTAACACAAATGCAGATTTAAAACACAGTTGAAAATGGTGCACACCCGAGGTACGCTCAAAGCGTTCACCGGAGGTTTTAAAACGACGGCATTTGGGTTCTTTTAAACGCCAAGCTTTCATAATTGAGGATGATTTCGACTGAAAAATTCATTTTTACAGATTATTGTTCACCGAATTTTCTTTTAAAATATTTTTGAACGGTTTAATATCAATCGCCATACGTTTCCAAGTTTACTGTTGAGCAACTTTGGAGTGACAGTCTTAATAGTGAGCCCAAAAGCTCTAAGTAAGATCTTGAGAGAAACGCCAGACTTCTTTGGAAACAATAGAGGTATTAAACGGCTAAGAGTCTATGAAAGTCATATATTTGAACTGCGGATAAAGACGTGAATGAAAGTGATCCTCGCAGTAATGTACACTATTTGAGCAGTTGTAGTTCAGGCCTTATTTTCACTACTGCTCAAGTAGTGTGCGTTACTTGGATGTACGGCTCTACGACCGTACGACCGTACAAGGTGTCACTTTTAACATGCGTGGTCAACTGTACCGCGGGCACGCCACGGCTTTGTCGAGTAGTCCAGTGGTCAGTGCACTGGGCTCCGAGTCGGACGACCCGGGTTCTAGTCCTGGTCGGGGCAAGGCGTTGTGCCCTTGAGACGTGCGGGAAAAAAAATGCGAGCTCCGCGTTTAGGCTTGGCTAAATCTATATATTATTTTATCACACGTACAAGCTCTGCTGCAAATTCAATGTACATTTTATATACGCACCAATGGTGGTATTTATGGTTTAAACGAATTAAAAAAAAAAAAGAAATCATAGCGAACGAGAGTTGTTTAAAAAATCAATCGGCTGGCTAGCAGTCTTAATCTATCACCATTGGGTACCATTTAGCACTGGCTCTAGTCGACTTAAAAGGCCCTCCGTGACTCCAAAAAGGGAATTGGCGATATTTTCACAAAAAATTATAGACCAGTGTTGAGGTGCTAGTTTCGCATTCGCATTACAAAAAATAAAGAAATGTAACAGCCCACCGCAAAAATTTTGAAATGAAAAAATTCAGTGGAAAAAACCGTTCAACCGTATGATCCAATGAAAACTTCATCAATAGGCAGTATTTACTAAAACAACTACCTCCCCAACGCTCCCTGCGTACCTATAGTCTCCCACTTCTCCCTGGGTAATAACAGTCTGCCTCCCACCCCTTCCTGAATATCGATAGACTGCATCCCACCCCTCCCTGAGTACTAATTGTCTGCTTCCCCTCACTGATAGTCTATAAAACGGTCCAAAAGATGATAAAAAAAAAATAATAAAAAAAAAAAATAGTCCAGAATAATTCAGTAGTCCAAGGGTCCAATGGTTCGGTCCAATGGTCCAGTCTATATTTTTATTCAATCTCAGATAAAATTGGGCGTCGAAAGTTTGCGATTTTGAGTGTTGGTTACGTCGCAGATGATGGTTCCTCGAAAAACTTAAACGCTGGTGATAGCGCGAGATTTTTCATAAGGCGTAGAATAGGAAGAAAAACTATCGCACTCGACAGTCGGAGAAAGAGACACCAGCAAAAAAAAGTGTGATTTTAAGAAGAAGCGAAATGGGGAGGAAACTGTTTTCGCTCGATCAATAATGACGCCAAAGTCTTTGGATTATGTCGTAGAGATTATCTTGTTGGGCTTGTGAAACATCATCGTGCAATAGCATAATTTTCAAGAGAAATGCTCGACTGGCAGCATTTTAAGGTCTTCGAATCCTCAGATGATAATGAAGTCATAAAGAGGGTTTACTGTTTGGCTCGAGCGTCAAAAGCGGCGCGAAGGCGTGATTTCCAAAAGCCGTAAATGGCCAAAAAATGTTTCTTTGGTAAAATAACAGCAGCGCGAGGGTTTTTAAGATTTTAAATGTTCAGTAAGTTGCAATTAGGATGTAATTTTGGCTCGGGCGAAACTGAGCTTTTTACTGGTGGCTAAAGCTGGTCTTGCAAAACTACTTTTAGTTCGAGACATTTCCCTTAAACCTTTAACTCCCAAGATCTGATTGCTAATTCTCCCCTCCAGCTGCTACACATTTCCTTCTAAATAAGTTACAAGAATTTAGTGCTAGATCAAGATAACAACCTCTACCTGATAAGTTTGAATATTCTCATGACCTGTTTGCTGGATGATGTTTAGATATTGTAGGGAGAAGTTACATGTTAATCACTTCTGAGGGTAAAGGGTTAACATTCATTTAATCTCATTGCACATAAGTTTAAAGTAAAAATGTTATTTTATCAGTCGCTACCTTCCACGAGGTGCCCTTTAGACATCTCATCACCGAAAAGCGGATAGATTTCCATGACTTTTTAGCGAAGATCTCATCGTGAAAAAGACTACCCTTGTGTTAAAAAGCTAGTGAGCACCCCTCAGAATCAAGCAAACAAATAACCGGCGGCTAAAGCTGGTCGAACTGTGTTTCCTGAAATTCTTGCAGAACTCTCTTCTAATGCGAGACATTTCCTTTAACACTGATTCACGTGGAAATTGCAGATGAAACCGAAGTAAATATGTTATTTCATCAGTCGCTTCTTTCCACGAGGTAGAAATGTACATGGAAGTTGTCATCATGGTACATAGAGCTTGTCATGATGAGAAAACAATATCTTGCCCATTGTGTTTTGATTCGGATTTGATCCGTGCAAACTCATAAGGTAGAATGTATCTTATTCTCTTGTTCCTGTGAAATAAAGAAAATCAAAATCTATCTTTCTTGAAAAGCTCAAGCCAGCGTGTCCATTTAAGCTGGAAAATTGAGCTCGCATCGTAGGAAAAACGTCCTGTTAGTAGTTGCAACTATGCCTCTCTGGGAGCCGGAGGGCTGCAGCTTCTTTAGACGTTTCATCATTTCGAGAGCACTGATAATGTATGGAGCTATTCACGTCACGATGTGTCACTTGAAAAATCATGCATGGAACATGCGCTTGTTTTCATCACAATATCACTGGCGGTATGCATTAGAATGATCTGTGCTTTTGATAAAATTAGCCCGCGGCTTGTAAACTGTTCGTAATCACTGTTATTATCATCATCATTGCATTTTCTAATTATGTCTAATACCAAAGCTGTTATGTATATGAGATTTTTCAAGGTTGAAGTGTTAATTGTAAAAGCAGGCTTCAAGGGTTTACTGTTGCGACACTTGAGAACCGCTTGGACATTATTTTTTTTTTTTAGCTAGAGCCTGTTTACATCTTTAAACAATTCTGGAATTAGTGTGAGTTTTCACACTTAAACACCTGCGAGAACCTATTCAAACAGAAAACGTACTCACGATAAGCTAAATGACGTCCAAGATAAATGTTGACTTGTTTTTATGAACAATCTTTCGTATATTTGTAAGACCATATTTCTGCCCTCCTCAGTACGTAATCAACATACTCAGTGGTTATTGTCATGTCAATATCTAAAGGACCAGTTGTATGGAGGGGCTCTTAGGACCGGAAAACAAAGTCAGACGATATCAGATTATCGGCTATATTTGTCCTGACGTAGAATTGAACACAGTAGAAAGCAGAATTTATTGTTTGATACTCAAGCGGTGGCGAGTATTTGGACAGGAGAGAGTGAAAAATATTGAGGATACAGTACTGCAGCATCTGGAGAAATTTAAATCTGAAATTCGAAGCCAAACAGTCGAAATTTTAATACCGGAAAAAAAAAGCAAGGAAGAGCGAATATTTGACCAGACGACCCCAGCGATCTACTGGCAATTAAATTTTCGGGGACGTCACACTGATGTAACACATACAAACAAGCCACGCAAAGTTGCTGACTTTTCAAGGATAATTAGTGCCAAGAAAGAAAGTGTGCCTTGATCATGATGAAATCATTTTCTCGTCGTTCCTCTCCTTTCGCCAAACGTGATGACGAAGTCGCGCCGTTCACAAGTGAACTAAAGAAACAGCGACCCCAGCAACATGCATCTCCTCAAGAAATAAACTTCGCGAAGATTAAGTCTGGGGACCGTCTATTGTCTCCTACGACGGAGGACAACAGATTGAAGCGCAAGTTCGAAGCAATTGATGTACTACTCCAGATTTTACTTCATCAAGACGAATTGACTTTGAAAGAGTACACTATCAACGATAGCAAGATTAAAGTCCTCGTCATAGAAGATACTGAGTTCTGACTCTGCTGTAGACGCAGCATAGGAGTAACAGACAAACTCCGAAGTTCGTTAAAGTCTTAATCTCAAAAAAACAGAGCAACAACTTTAATACTTTTAAGTGATATTTGAAGACAGTTTGGAGTATTTAGTCGCACGTGGCGCCTAAAGTCTCACGTGTTAATAGCACAAACCGCGGATTTCGAAGTCTCTACATTTCGAGACAAAAGTAATGCTTCCTTTCCGTAGGAGCTGGAAAACTTAAGTCATTTAGCTTATTCTTGAAAGATTCGATGAAGACATTTTAGTGACTTCTATTCCTAACCTGTGCTGAGTGTTCAGTTGCTATAAGTTGCAATATGGCCGCTGTCTTTTTATTGCTTTCATTTGTGTCCGGCTTTGCTGATGCTATCGGGTCCCTGTTGTCACCTGAAACTACGTAGCTGTCGTCTTTCGGACATACGACATAAGGAACTGACGTCTAAATAAAGTTACTTTAAACTTTCTTAAGTAGTCATACTTTCAGTGAACGTGAACCTAGTCAAAACAATACGAACTTTTAGAATCGTAAAAACTCTTTTGTCATTTGAAACGTTTCAAGGTAATCATCACACCGTCTGTTATTCACATCTGTATTTCACAACATTGTCAATTACAGCTATTCCGTCTGTGTTATATAAATTGAGAAGTAAAAATATCCTGATAAGAATGAAAAGCTCATTTATTGTATTTGTTTCAAAATTATCTGAATGATACCATATGTGTGAGCCGGTATCGTTGATAAGGACACGAAACGAAACATTGTATTCACTCTCACATGGCTTACGTGAAAAATGACAGCCCCAATATATATTGAACATCTATTGCCAGACTTCTAGCAACAATTGGAAAAAAGAAAAGAAAATGTGCAGTTCTTCCTGTGGTGTATAGAAAAAGTAATTAGGATAAGTATTTTTTATTTCTTTCATCTCATTTTCTCCATTTAGCGGTTGAAATTTGGGTCAATTGAACACAATGCTGGAATACGAGAGATTTTAAAGTTTCGACTTAACTTAATAGGCTTTGATAACTTCTTGCTGGTTGATTTATTACCTCAGTGTTGGACGAAGCTGATATCGCGATAGATGATATCGTGTGATTAGTCTCGACGAGACCAAACAAGGGTAGTGAGGAAGAATCAGATTATTCTACATGTTTTTAAAAAATTAACATCTGCCTTGATAAGTACTGGAAACAGCCTGCGTATTCAAACAGCAGCACCTATGATATAATACTAATCTCATGCAACCACGGAGAAGACATCGTTTCAGACGCTCAGGAAGAAAAATTTGACCCTGTCTTGGGATCGGCGGAATGACTTGCCTTGTAGCGAGTTAAATTTTATCGGAAGAGGGATGTCTTGGGATCGGCGAAATGACTTGCCTTGTAGCGAGTTAAATTTTATCGGAAGAGGGGGAGGGATGGAGGCGAGAAGTGCGGCAAGACATTTTAGCCGCTCATCCCAATCCTTAAATTAATTACTTGCTCTGTCACACCTTACTCACTAACTGAAAGCCTGAAACACGGTCGCAAATTGGGAAGCAATGAAACTAAACTGTACCCTTTTGTGACCCAATGACCACAGATGTACCAGACTTTTAACAAGTATTATTTAATGTATTGTTAGAACTGAGCTGCCATATCTATCGATTTTAGTTGGCAGCACTTGGTCCCCTCTCACGCGACGGCATTACATTCATACCTGAGATATATAAATTAGGTTTCGTGGAACTGTTTGTAAGTTTGCGGTTCACAAGGCTCTGGTGGTAGTGCTCGGTACAGCTTTGACTATAAATTCTCTTCTATAGCACAAACAAACCCAGCAGCGTTTTATACTTTAACATTTCTTTTAATCATGCAGTCCACAGAAGTGTTTTTTTCAATTTTTCGAAGGAATCACACTCAACTTGGCGTGAGATATAGGCACGTGTACTATAGTTCTGTATCTTCGAGAACCTCAACTGTAATCGTATGTCCTGCCAGTCTATAAACTGCCTTTGTGTTGATTATTTGCTCCTGTAGAATACGGTGAAGAACGACCAGATACTCCTCTTGGCTAGCAGCACTCGAATTTGGAAGGTCATTCTCTTCTTTGCTCGTTCCATTTTCGGAATCTGTTGATGTGTTCGACAAGTCTCTAGTTTCGTCCACATCTGTGGGTTGTTTTCCGCTTGCGGAGGACTTTCTTCCTTTAAAGAAGGTACTCAGTCTGTTAGCTTGGGAATTCCTTTTAACACCAAGCTTCATCCTTATAGTAAGGTTTAACTTTTGCTCATCAAAGGGCATGTTTTGATCAAATGAGTATCAGTTAAGCTAAGAGAGATGTCGTCCGTGATAAGTTGACTTTGACATGCTTGACAGAAACAAGCCATTTATTAGTATGTTCGCCTAATTCTTAAACTGCTGAAGGAAACATCTTTTGTGTCTTTTTCAGGTATCAGTCTTAATTTCGTCTGTCGTATACATGACTCAGAAATCTCTTTTTCTCTGGCAGAAAGGAAAGCTGTCGAATAGCCAAATTGATGTTACTCTCACCTGAAAACATAGGAGCTTAAATTAACAGGATATTCAATCATCGTATGACCACAATGAACGACATAATTCTCTAATTATATCATCGTATAATTTCTTAGCAAAATGACACAAAATGGTGTGTGGTCGTCTTAGTTTTTTTTCTTTTCAGATAAGTCTGATATCGGCAAAGAACTCGATGCAAAAGGTCAAGAACGTAATTTGCTTTTAGCTTGGGCCCGTATGCCGGATTAACCGACTGAAATTGTCCCGTAAAAGAAAATCTCAATTATGTTTTCCAATATATTATTTCAACCGAGAGATGGAAACATATCAAAAAGACATGCCATCTAATTTTGTAAAATTTGTAAAGTCGACAACTGGGAATGCTCCATGAAACATCATTCCATGGAGGTAATGAAAAATATGTGAATTAGCAGTCGTGACCCGACTAGTCGCTCTTTGTCACACAACCGTTCCTATAAAAGAAAAAAAATGATATGTCTGATGGTGAAAGAGGGTAAATACTCCCCCCCCCCTCTGCGTTTCTTTTCCGTCTATTTCAATAACCACTTGTAACTGTGACTTCTTTTTTTTTTCTAGTTTCTGTTCTCTTGGAGGAAATTTTGAGTATTGTTATAATAGATCAAAACCGGGCTTTCAACATCTCCTTCGTTCAATACAATAGACAGGGTGATTAATCATGGTCGCCATTGTAATAAAACTTTTGCACCTTGCAATACCTGTCACACTTTGTCAGTAATAACAATTGTTGCACAACTTGTGAATTAGATGTAGTCTCACTTCGTTATAACAAGCTATCACTTTGAAAATTGTTAAGCTGGTGAGAGATCCTCTGATAATTATTTAAATTATGCAGAGCATAATATTCCCTTTTCGATACAATACGGTCCTCAGATGTTGTTACAGTCATTCTTTGGGATGTTATTCAATGTATCATACATGACTTCTCTCAAGTTAAGAGGTAAGTGGTGTTGGGTTAAGCGTTTTGCGTTGACTGGTTTTGGGAAACCAAGAAAAAATCACCATCTTCTCTTGAGGAAACGTATACCAGAATCTCTGTCTTTTCTCAATCGTAATACGCAACCTCCTTTCTTGATTTACTTCTGAAACTTTCTCTTCTTGTGTTTTCGATATATACGATAGTATACGGCAAGCAATATACATGCTTGGGTTTAGAGTAACAAGAAAGCGTAAAAGCCATTCTGATTTACAAAATCCCTGAGCATTGGGAATTAGACTTCCGAAAAGCTAATATTTAAGGAGCATTGAGCCGAAAATTTGCATACGGAGTTGGTGAAGCACGAATTGAGTTAGTTTTTACGCTCAGTTAAGATTGAAATGTATCGCACCTCGCCATGAAGCCTTTGCATTGGCTGCTCAGTTTCGTAAGAACGAGAAAATGCTCTTAAATGTTCTGTGATGTCCAACATTATGTTCGAGCTTGTTGTATTTGTAAATGGAGGCTAGGGCTTTCTTCGTTCTGTCAAAATTGGGGCTAAATAACAGCAGATCATGTTATTCGAAGATTCATCTGACCAATGGGAATTTTAACGAGGTAGTGTGTGGACAGATGTCATGTATTACGGGCCTCCTTTCTCATGAAACTAACTTTCATGACATCAAAAAGTCAATTCACTCGGTAAATTAAAAGAAATAGTTTTTCATTTCGTGTCAAATCAATTTGCTAGTAACATGAAGTAAACGATGATCTTTTTTTTTCGGCGGGATGAACTCAAACATGTCAAAGACGTGGGGCATAAAAATGCTTGATTTTGGAGTTTCATGCAATTCCATGGTAAATGCCGCAGAAGTCTTGTTATAAACACAATTCCAACTTATTGGAAGAGCTAACAGCCCGATAACACAGATGAAGCTGAGTAAATACGAGTGACAAAAAGTCATACAAAGCGAAGATATTACAAAGTTAAAGCTAGATTGTAAATGATGTTAAATGTCCCAAAAACTGAAATTATTTTGGTCGCATTTTAGCAGCCCATAATTCGAGTCTACAACTGAGTCAAAGATGGTCGAAACCACTGTCTATATACAGGTAACTATTGGTTTGATATATTTGTGGTCAAATTATGTTAATTTTTACATATTTGATTAGTTTTTAAGAAAAAACGCATTTTACCCAGCAAAGAGTTCCAATTGAGAATATAATTTTTTTACTCCTAAAACCTATATTGAATTTTAAATGCAGTTTAAAAGAAATTTGTGTAAATCCATCAAATTCTCTCATGGATCTTAACTTGGTTTCAAAAAAAGGCAGTTTCCTCTAACATTTTTAATTAAATCAGTCAAGGAAAACTGAAAGAAGACATATCGTCTCGAGGTTTAAAATTTGTAAAATTTGGGATTCTCTCCTTAGTGTAAAGTGTTCGGTAACGGAAAAGTTGTGAATGATAGCTGTCTTAAGAGTTCCATAAAATTTAGAGGAGAGCTTTCTTATGACGGATACGCGAAAAAAAAAATCGACCTTTAATCATCATTTAACTTCACCTTCACCTGAAGCTCTATGGAAAAACTGACATAGATGAAAATACAATTCTAAGGAGTAAGTCGTCATGAAAAAGGCTATGTTACACAGTCAGAAACTTTCTGACTGAGCAGATCAGGGTAAACTAGGAGTACTGGGTTTTTTACAGGTGGAAAATTGGAGAAGTTGCAAGAAAACCTATGTAAAAAACCGACAGATAAACTGCAGCAATTTGTCACACCAGGTTGAATCGCACCTAGGCCTCAGTGGTAGGGTACACATGCTCTCGCAATTACGACATCCCTGCTTCCGATGTTGTAGAAAAAAACTATACCAATAATGTTTGTGTTGTTTATTCTCAAAGTTCTTACTAGTTATGATAAACCATAATTTATTCATAATCTACCCGTGTGCGTTTTTGTCTAAAAACAGCAGCGTCACCTTTTCTAATCCTTAAGTCTTTCTTTAATAAAGTTAGGATAGAAGAAGGAAATAACTTGACAAACTGATTGGACACATTTCCTAGTATAAATTAAATAGAAGTAAAAAAAAAGGGGTGACTCAATTATCTCTAAATCACCAGGAAGTCAAATCAGTGATCGAAGAGATCAATTGCAATAAAATAGAACATTTTTTCGCGACTCATCGCGTGCGATGACGGCGAGCAAGAGTTTATAATATCTTGCCGCGAGATATTGCTTTGCCTTTCCTTCCATTAACTTAGAAGTAGGCTAAATTTTCCGCTGAAGCTGACTGAGGTGCAACATTTCATTTTTTTGCCGGGAGGCACTTGTATTAATAGATGCTCCTTGGTGACGGAAATTTTTACCGAATCACTCAAGTTATTTAGAGCGGATGTCATGAAAATGGCTTACTGTAATTTGCGAAAGGAAACAAATCTAAATGAAAACTGTAAAGAAGGAAGGATAGATCGATCAGTTCACCTTTGGAATGGATTGCATAAATCAGTGTGCTAACAATGTGAAAAAAAGAAGTGCGCCATTAAGCCATAAAATGCAAATCTGTAGTTTGGAAAATTATCTGACCCTCTACCTAGATGTGCTATGCCGCTCATACTTTGTTTCACCACCATGATGTTCGTAGTCGATGAAGAGTTCGAATGCGCGACGATCAAGTTGGAAGCGTCACTCATTCTCCCGCAGCAAGGAAACAAGACAATAATCTCATGCCATTTTCCATTGCTACAGCGCAAAGCTTCGATGAGCTGCGGAAAAAAGTTTTGATTAGGGTCCGAGCGATAATAATAGTTACGATTATTTGCTAGGTTGCGTATGCAATCCACACTAATGGTGAAGTGACCAATCCATCTTTCCGGCCGGTGGAGTCCTTCGCACAAATTCTCCTTTTGCAAATTATTGATTTGCATTTCTCGAATCACAAATTTCTCATTCCGAAAACTATAGATTTCCATTTCGTTTCGTCTCGTGTCGCAAATTACAGCGTCTGAGAGAGACATGTAATTAGCTTTTGTTTATTTTGGAATTAAAGTCTGAGTTGGAGAGCGAGAACTACTTTTTTAAAACATCGCTTTATTTGAGGGTACCAAGACTGTTTTTTTTATTATTAAAGCTGTAGACGTTGAAATTGCGAGAGCGCTTGTGAATACTATATGGGTGTTCTCTACCATCTGCGCAACCACTGATAAGAGCAAAAGGAATAAGAGAAATTTGGTATAATTTTCTACACAATGAGAAATGATAAATAACTTCTTGGTAATTCGCGATTGAAGCAAATTATAACCACTAAGTATCATTTACCACTAGCAAAAGTTAATTTAAAAATCACACTTAAGAGGATCGAAAAGGGGAATTAAAAATTTTCCCCTACCCAAGGTTCAAATTGCGGCGATATGTACACTAATAGTGTGTAATATCTTACATTAACATTCCCGTCAGTGCAATCGTTTCAACGCCTGTTTCGCATTTGCATGACAACAAAATAAAAAAATATAACCTGCCCAGCCCTTCCCAAAATTTTGCTCAACCAAAAAAATATCAGTGGAAAAAATGCTCCAAATTTGTATGATCCGGTGAAATACCCGAAAAAGTGACAGGAGCATTTATCGCAAGTGCGTCCTCTCCCCCCCCCTCCCCCACGGATGACAGATATACCCAATCACCCCTCCTTAATAATGAATAGTAAAAAAAGGGTCCAAGAAATGATCAAAATGGTCTAAAAAAAATGGTCCAAAAGAAAGTCCAAAAAATATTCTAAAAAATGGTCCAAGAGTCTAATATCCAGTATATGCCCAAAAAGGGACATCTGTCAATATCTCATTTGAATAACCCACATGTTATACTGTTAATCTCACATGGACTTTAAATTTTAATATGAATGTCAGTCATCCTATAATTTGTCAGAAAAATTTGACCAAATATAGCACAATGAATTTCACGAGTTTTTTTTGTGATAGGTCAGACATCAACAAATGACAAAAGTTAGAAAAAAACTTATTAAAATTTTCATGTAAAAGAAAATGACAAGTATTCGGTTTCCTAATAAATTATTCAAGTCACAAGAAAAATCATGTTTCTTATATTCGTGAAACTTGCCAGGCGACAACTGAGAAAGCTTGACTGCTTGATGAAACACAACGAGGTAATGAAGAATTCCCAATTTCGTTTCTTCCTTTGTCGAAATAAGCTATCGCATTTTCTATGGCTCTGTTACTCTTTGTTCTCAGATGTTGTTAAAGTAATTCGGTTGAGTGTAATCCAATGCATCATACACGACTTGTCTCCCAAGTTAGAGAGGTAAGTTGTGTTGATTTACGCGATTTGGGAAATGGATATAGGCAACGCAGTATTAGAATCTCTATCTTCTTGCAAATCGATGTTCTTTCATATTACGAAATATAAGAATTATTACTGTTTGATCTGAGGTATTAATATTGGCCGATATGAAAATTTGTTTGGATTGCACAAGTCAAAATCAGTCAAGTTTCAAATGTGCTCGAACGAATGACGCATTCGTGATAGTCTGATCACGTAGGCTAACAAGCGATTTTGCGCAGAGCTTTTTAGTTGATCTGTATACTATAACAATTCAACCATTAGGACTTGCGGATTTAAGGTAGAGTACCAAAAACTGAACAAACTATATTTTAGCAAGTCAAAATGAGACACTAGATTTCCTCTTCTCAAAGCAGGAGGAAAGTAAAGCGTAGCTTGTTAATTTTTGAAAAACATTTACACTGAAAACAGATGAATTCAGGACATTTTGGTGGCGCGATGATATTTTGTGCAAGTTCAGATGTTGGATGAGTTATGGAAACCTTTGCCTAGTTTTTGCATTGACATTATTTTCTTAAAGTTTCTATATATCTTATTAGACGTTTTTGTGTGCAGTATCGAGCCCGTAGGGCAGTCAAAAATATAAACAACAAGTAAGAATAGTCAGCGATACTACACACTAAAACTTTTAAAAAGTTAATTATAATTTAACTGCTTTTTTTCCAGCTAAATCTTTCTCCTTATTTCTCGTGAAGCGAGAAAAGCAAAGCGGATAGAGAAGCATAGCGCGCGCAGCCGACTAGTTTAACAGGTTTTTTTTATATTTCAAAATAACCAATTGTCCAAATAACCGTACGATATCGCAGGATATTTGTACTCTATTCGCGCGTTATTTGTATTCTACTTTGTGCAGTTGGACAATAAACAAAAATAATCCCTGTAAACGACCTGCTTGTTTGATCAAGGAAGCGTTTTAATGCGTTTAATTCGGTAACGAAAACTTGTGAATATCTACTTTTTAACGGTTCCATAAAGTTTACAGTGCTTTGATATAACATGTACATGAAAAAACAAAAACAAAACCAAACAAATAATAATCAATAATTTGAACTGACATCGTTGACAGGTCATGATTGACAATAAGATAGGTGTCACCAATCTTATTCAGGAAGGAGTCAGGAACATACTTCTGCATTTAGGACAGTGAGAGGGAAACCAAAATTCATTAATCTGTCTTCCCTTCTGCATTGTCAAGCTTTTACGTCGGAATTTGGGTCTGAGGCCAAACCTAGGAAAATCAACGAAGTGAATGACCTTAAAGGAAACCAAACCATTGAAAACCACCTGCTAACCGTATTTGCACAGGTAGATGTACCAAAACTCAAGAAGGCAATATACGACAGCAGCGGCTGCGAGGAGCTGCGTTTGAAATCGTGAAACAAACCCATTGGTTTTCGCCCATGCACAAAATTGTAGGAGAAACACTTCGTCAATCAAAAAATGACAGAGAGTAATGACCAAAAAATCAGTTGTCAATCAATATTTTGTTGAATATACCTTCATTGGTGAGTTTGAGAAAGACGTCTATTTTCATCCCTATGAGGACACAGTCACAAGCAAGCAAATCTTGTGGCATCTTTACTTAGCTGTAAAATAAAGAGTTTACCTTCTGGGTTCTGCGTTCATTGTTATAATTTTAACAAATTTTTTATTTGAAGATGGAAAGTTGTG
The DNA here is from genome assembly GCF_036669915.1 of Pocillopora verrucosa. Lineage (NCBI taxonomy): Eukaryota > Metazoa > Cnidaria > Anthozoa > Scleractinia > Pocilloporidae > Pocillopora > Pocillopora verrucosa. The sequence continues at coordinate 8,016,427 of NC_089320.1, read as the reverse complement.
CCTCAGCTAATCTCCATCTTTAGGATTGTTTGGCAGATCTTGGGCGCCGAAACCGCGTCTTTTTCTGCAAAACAAGCAATTATGAATCGAGATTAATGAAGGGGTCGAGTCTTTGCATTTTATTTAAAATGTTAAGCGTATTACGTTCGCTTTCCTATTCTTTCGGAAGTCGCAGATAAAAATATATTTGAATGAAGTCAAGAAATATAGCGTCTGTAGTGATGAATTCGCGGTTGTAATTCATTTTATCCTATAAACTATTGTGAAAAAATACGAGATTTTTCACGTGTTTGATATCGCCAATCAGCCGGTCACACAAGGGGTCTTAATAATACCTTTCAGACCTGTTTTGGCTTTATAAGTCCAATTTGGCATTTGCATTCAATTCGGCTCTTTTCATTCTATAGTGTAACTGAAAATTTGCATACTTAACAGATGAATAAACACTCAGTTAAGCTCGAATCGAGTCAGTTTGCATTTATAGTAAAGTCTAAGATAATTTGCACCTTACCAACGGGGCCACGATGTTTACTTCGAAATTTTGCATAAAGAAGAAACCCAGAGCGCCGCGGTATCCGACATTATGTTCGAGCTTGTAGCGTCTGTAAGTGGTGGTCATACTCTTCTCTCTCTGTCATCAATTGGAACTAGATAAAGCAGTCTATGTTATTCGAAGGTTCCTCTGATGAGAGGGAGTTTTTACAAGGCAGTGTTTAGACAGATGTTAGGCGTCACTCGTCTCCTTTGTCATGAAGCTACCAAACATGACACTTCAAGACGTTAACTAACTTGGTAAATAAAACGAATAATATTTCATTCCCTGTCAAAGCGATTTAGTATTAACCTGAAGTACACAATGAAATTTATTTTTTAGGTGACAGGAATTAAATGCAATAGGTCATAAAATTCTTTACTTTTGGACTTGAGTTTGTTTAGAGTACTGTATAATTTCATTTTAAGTGATGGAGCGAGTGGGTAGAACCACAATTCCAATTTATTTAAAGAGCCAAAAGCCCAATAACACGGGTGAAACTGAGTAAATACGGTGAAAAAAAGTCATCCAGAAGAGCCATCTGTGGGCGAAGATATTACGAAGTTAGAGGTAGATTACTGGTGATGTTAAATCTCCCAAAAACTGGAATCATTTTTGGTGCATTTTAGCAGCACTGAAATCGAATTCACGACTGAGTGAGAGAAGGTCGAAAGTACTGTTTAGATACAGGTAACTACTGGTTTGATATATTTGTGGTCAGTTTATGTTTGTTTTTAATCACTTCAATATTTGCGTAAGAGAAAAACAACTGGGTCGTATTTTAGTTCGCAAAGTTTTTCAATCGAAAAGCTGGATGCTGTTTGTTATGAATCTAAAACCGATGTAAGGAACGATGCACCGTCCTTTCAAAATTAAGGTAATGAAACAGTCCAGCAAGGAAAAAAGGGAGAGAAATAACTTTAACAGCAAGGTTTTGCTGACACCATAGCAAAACCTCCGTTGATATCGTAACATCTAAAAGATTCTTGCCTTAGAATTCGGTAACGAAAACTCGTGAATATCTACTCTTTAAGGGTTCCATAAAGTTTACAGCGCTTTGATATAGCAGATACACGAAAAAAACAAAAACAAAACAAAACAAGACAAAAAAGACGGCCTTTCGTTATTGTTTGACAGCACCTGCAATGGACACTCTTGGATGAAAAGATGCAAATAGTGCGTAGAGAATTTATTCTCAAAGACTAACTTTTTATGATTAACTGCACTCAGGTATCATAATGCTCTTTTCATAGATCGACGTGATCAGTTGCAGCAAAAAGCAGCCCTTTCTTTGTGCGCTTCGTTGCATGCGATGACAAAGAGATATAGCTTTTAATTTCCGTTTAAGTGCAATATGACCATCTCCACCCTCAAAGCAGGCTTAGCCGCGGGCGATGCGATTGTATGGTCGTAGCACAATGTGCTAAAGAAAAGGGACTATCGTAAATAGATAACTGAAGGACTTCGAAGGATGAAAACCAGCTACAATTCAGTTTGGATATTCCTCAAGTCTGGGCGGTTTAGAGATGACTTACTTAAGATAAGACTCATTTTTACAGATGATCGATACGTACATCAGCGATTTCCAGTTCGCCTCAAACTCTCTTAGCTGAGTGGCTAGTATCATAGAATGATAATGGTGACACTTAAACAAAGCCAAAATGTTACGTCTTCCGGCAAAGTTAATTGAGTCGCGACATTTTATCTTTTTTTATTCATGGAAATGTCTAAACTGCCCAAAGAGCAATTATGATTGAAAAATTACCACAGCGCTGCAAACTTTGCATTATAACAATCACGGACACAATTTGAATGTACTCGTGATTATGCATCATCAGCATGATGTGTTTAACTTTATCACTTTCTATAACAGTAAGATGTACAGAGAACTAAAAATATAAAGTGAGCTTGTCTTTACTACGCTCCTTCTTATAACACTTTAAGCTTAATGCATTAAGGAACACCTCGCTTGTTTTCAGAATATCCATTACTCACAGATTGAAATACGCCTGTGCCTTGGTTAAATCTGTGTTTTAAATTTTCCCTTTTATTTCCTCCTGTCGATTTCAACGATGGCAGTAACCAGCCAAACAAATTTATAGTGTTTTTTCCATATGGTGCTTCTGTTCTATGCAATTTTCTTACATGGTGACCATTGCTAATTTACATGTATCTCAGAAACCTACGATTTCACATGGAAACGGATGAACATTATTTTCATATCAGAATTCGACTGAAAGGGTTTTGAATGTGGAAGCAATCTTCGCAGTTATGAACACCACTTAAACAGTAGTGAAAATAAGGCCTGTACGGGATTTGAACCCATGACCTCTGCCATATTAGCGAAGGTGTGGTGAAGGGGTTTTATAAGGCGGCATTAAACATAGCATTAATACTCTTGTTTCTAAGGTTACTTTACAGTCCATTAAGGAGGCTCCATGCGAACGAAGCACGAGCTAAAACTGTCAACATGAAAAACAAACATGGCGGCTCGATACTATCGCACGATTGTTATCTGAAAAGGTGTGTTAAAACAGTTTAGCTCAATACAGTTTTTATGTGATGGAATCTAGGGTTTCCAGAAACTACACGCGTAATATTCATAGGCCTTTTGCACCTGAAAAAGAGGTCAAAAGAAAAGAAAACACCGTGGGAAAGATTGCCAAAAGGCGCCAGATTCGAAAGTCTCCGCGTGCTCAGACACCGAAGTCCTATTCCATTAAGTAATGTTTTGCGACAAAGAAAATAGGGATCTTTCGAGTAAGATTTATCACGTTTCCTTCGGTGGAATTTCCCAAGATTTGCTGGACCTTTAAACATTTGTGCCCTCTCTAGTGCCTGTTGATAACAAAGATTTATAATACCAAATTTGAGACTGAGGAAAAAGACAAAATTGAAAATAGTGAGGAAACTGCCTTGAAACCCCCATCAGTTTCCACAAATTGTGACAATTTTGAGAGATTCACCAAAGCAGATTGAAGAAAATCAAAATCAAAGGCAAAGCCAAATTATCGCTGGCTTTCCCTTCGTGAAGCCTTACCTTAATAACGAAAACCATTTTGATAATATTTACAACAGCAAACGATTTTCCGAACCTTGTTCATTGCCATTTGATAGCTTTTAATGATCTTGAAAAGCGAAAACATAAAAATGTTCCAGAAAAACATTACGCTGGCGCGCGCGCCAACATTAAGCAAAAACCCTGTGGAGCCTCCCTAAAAAGTAGTCGACAGTAACAGATAATTGAAGTCAGAAATGCCATCCATGGCAGAATGAATCAGTTTTTAGTTAGTCTCTTCCATTTTCTTCTTTTTTCTTTTATGAATTTCCTAAACATAATAGGAATATGTCATGGGGGACTGAAAGCAAATAAATGGATATTAAAATTCCGTGTAATTAAAACTAACCTCTCTGATTATTGATATGTGTAATTGATATCACCATCCAAAATACAGAATGGTTTATGAAACACAAAGAAACTTCCCCTTCCTCAGCTTTTTTTTGCTTCGGATTTCCTACACTGTCATTCGTTACTTAGCGAGGAGTTCCACTCAATACGTAAATTGGTTATAAGTGCTTTAAGCTTTTCGGAAGTCTTGAAAGTGATAATGGTTATTTTGCTTGTATAGATTGGCTCGAAATATTAATTACATCCGTTATTTTCAGTTGCAAATATCAAACCAATTTGTTTGCTAATAAGATTTTTATCTTGAAGATGCTGATTATATGCTGGTAGAAAGTACTTTCAGCGAAGGTTGCGGAAAAGTAAGAGGATCTTAAAAGCGTCCTACAACTGGCGATATGCCATTTTACAGTTATAAGAGAATCACCTGTGCCACTCTGTTTTTGCTAACTCTAAGACCTTTCTGGGCATCAAACAGTACAAGTGTGCTCTCGCTAGGTAAGATCATAAATCCGACAGGTAAAAGTATAGAGCAGTATCTGAGGGCAGAAAAGCAGAAAAATAAAGGATCGAAATAGAGAGACTATTATGACCATAAAAAAGTCATTAATTTTGACGAACGTTTCGTTCGCATGCACTTTTCAACAATAATGCCGCACACGTCAACGCTCCTTTAGCCTGTTTGGAAAACTGTTAGTCAACGAGATAGCTGTCGAAATTATTATGAATTTACACACGTTTTGCTTTTAGGAATTATGGTTCAATTATTTATTCACTGCATTTGCCGGAATCGTATCATTTATGTTACATAAGACAATCTCTGTTATTTTTCAAAGAGAAGAATGTTTTATCATTTTGATCAAATCAGAAGCCTGTTACCTCAAGATTAAATTAAAACGTTGTTTAACATTCAGCACTAGATTTCAGACTTACTCACTAATGACACCTCCGGAGATTTTTCTTTTGCTTATATCATGTTGTTTAAATACGGACAACGTCCTTAAACGCATTTAACGGAGCATTGTTTCAGTCTTACCAGCGAATGCCTCACTGGGGAAACTGTTTTACAACTTGTAATCAGCAAATTTAACCTCTCTCCAACCCCTAAGATAGAAAGAAAGGAAGAATTTCGGTTTTAACTGCCTTGATTATTCAAAGAATAAAAATGAGAATTAATTTGAAAACCTTTCTCTGGCAATAGTCATTATCAAAATTATAGATCACAAAGCTCACATAAGTGTTTAACCTCGATAATCTGCACATTGTCATGGTAACGTTTAAGACATGGATTTTGTTTCTACAATTCAGACTGCGATTTCGATAACTCTACTTTATGCAATTGGGAAAATGACAAAACAGGGATAGTGCAGATTAATTGGATTGTACGGTCAGGGGCCACACCAAGCCAATGGACTGGACCTCAGTCTGACGTTTCAGGTAACTGTTACAAATAGCGCAACTTTAAATGCAAGAATTACATATCTTAAAATTGCCAGACTTAGCTAATGGAGTGTTACACTCATCGCTGTTTAGCTTTAATTCTTTAATAAGTAAGTGCCACAGGTTTCTAATGGTACCAAGCGGTTAGGTTTAAGATTTGCAAGCATGCGATCTTCCATTTTATACATTATTTTAAAGATTAAAAGCTTTGTACGTGATCAACTCGCAGAGGCAATTTCGTTAATGTTAATTTCTCCATAGGCCACGGAAGGTATGCGTACGTGGAGGCCAGTGGTCGTAATCATGGTGACAGGGCTAGACTTATAAGCCCCAAAATGCAAGGTCCAAAGTGTTTGTCAGTTTGGTACCACATGTATGGTAGTTCAATGGGGAGCCTCATCATTTACCTGAAAACAAATGACAGTGAGATGATACAATGGATTAAATCAGGAAATCACCCAGACCAATGGCTGCAGGCAGCCGCATTCGTTAACTCGTCTGTTGAATATCAGGTGACTTATTCCTCATTCCCTCAAGGTTTATTTTGATAAAATTGTATCCAACGCTTTTGACTTCTTCACCTGAGAACTCTAACCTAGTGAATCCCTTTATGAATCTTTTTTTTGCATTGCTGTTCTAATGTTCAAAATTGTCCTTGAGTCTTCCTATTATCTTTAAAACAAAGAATCGAAATAGTAACAAGATACGTGTTACAATGACCTTGATGGTAAAATGGCTTCCTTTTGAAATGTATATACATGTACGAGCACAAAAAAAAAAATGTCAGTAATATGTGCTTTTGATTCATCAACGCAAAGTGATTAAGATGTACTTTACCTTTCAGATAGTGGTTGAGGCTATCAGAGGCTTGTATTTTGCAAGCGATATCGCTATCGATAATATCATTTTGTCAAATGGAAAATGCCAAAATTTAGGCAAGTGAAACTGTTGAAAATTCCAATTATATTCTTTGAAGAAGACAAGGTAAGGTCACGTGTCGTTGCTGTATAAACACTGGCAACCCGATAGCCAACCCGTTGTATTTTTGTAAATTCCACTTTCTAGATTATTGATTTACTGCGAGATATTTATCAAACTGAAATATAACTCTATGATCGCTCCATTTTTAATGTCGGCTCAGAGAACTTCGTCTAATTCTAGAATGCCTCCTTTCAATTGAATGCGTGAATTAAATACACCTTTTCTAAACCTATAAATTCCTCTGGTTTTTAAATTGGTACTTAAGTTACTCCTGCCCTACGGTGATACATTGAAATTGCGCTGATGAGATTAATTTTCACGTAATTAATTTTCTCCTATTTGTTTGATTTAGTCACACAAAACTTGCATGCGTACATAAAGAGCAATTCTGCGAAGACTGTGGCTTTCAAGCTTGACAGAGTTCCTTGTCATAGTGGCTGGATTCATCAGTTCACGATGGAAGCTCAACAGACCAGGAACACCTCTGCTGACACAATGTATTTTATTTACCCGGTGGACTCAGCTCATTGTAGAAATGGTATATCTCGAAATATTTCATTGAATGATCTCGGATGTCTCCCTTTTGACTTCTTTTATTCTTCAAGCGCTCACCGAGAAGGTTACCGCAAAGTTCTGCTCATTAATCGAGGCCAGGATTCACCTCTTGAGGTTACACTAGATGATTATCAACCTTGTTGCGATCAGACGATTCAAGAATGGTTTTTCGCGAATATTTCATTACGCGGTGAGTCAATTTCCAGGGGCGATTGATTGGGAAATAAACGTTTGCTGGAAGAGATAATAAAAATTAAATATTGGACGATGCGAGCCCAACTGCCGTAGGAAGAAATATAATCTACTTTGAGTAATGTCCAGCTATGTTTAGTAGCTATACAGAGTTTTAGTGTTAAAAAGTGCAACCGTGACATTCTTACTGCAGGATGGCCAAAAAAAATCTTTTAAACCCAGAATGCAATCGCATACCACCTAGGATTTATCATAATGAGGTAGGCACGATGGTTAATTAGAGCTACTTTAAATTTTTCAGAACAAAGCTCCTGTCTTCCTGGGTGGCGCAGATTAAATTCCAATTCCTGTCTCCAAGTGCACTTGACTCTGCCGAAGACTTGGGATAACGCCAAATTAGACTGTTACAACAGAGGAGGGCACCTTGTTGTCCTAAAGGATACCAAAATTGCTCGAAAAATATCTGAAGTCCTCGATGAATATCTAAATGAATGGGAAACCTATAACGTAGGAGCCCACGCTGTCAGTGACAGCCAATGGATAACAGTTAGAAACGAGATTTTTCCTTTCGATAAATTCCAATCATTATGGGGTCCTTACGAACCATCTGGAGACGGATGGTGTGGTAATATGATAAACGGCGAAAAATGGAATGATGCTTGGAAAGGAAAAGGCTGGCGAATTAATGATGTAAATTGCTTTTCAAGACAAGGATATATCTGTGAAAAGAAAACCTCAATTTCCGGTGAGGATAAAGTCTTTTTAAAACAAACCAAGGGAAAACGTACCATCAATAATGATTTGTTATTTCAAGATCTGCCGAGAGTGTGCAGCAACCCTATTCAACCTGTGCTGGGACACACCAAATTTCGTATTTTTCTTTGTAATTGAAAAGTGAAAGGAATAGTGAGATCTGGTAATGCCATTGCAAATGCATTACTATTTTTTTTAATTTCCCAGGAGCGTCCTGTGAAGATGGCTGGTTTGAAGTGGAAAAGTCGTGCTTTAAAGTATTTGCTGGCGATGCTTCAGTGGACTGGCAAACAGCCCGTCAAAATTGTCAAGAACAATCAAGTGACTTAGCCATTGTGGATACCGAGATAAAAAGAAAAGCGATGGACACGCGCATTGACAAAAAAGATCAACATCTGCCAAATGTTGATATTCAGGTCTTTATAGGAATACTAAGGCTCGGTTTGTGGCAGTGGCTTGGAGATGGACACATCTCAGCAGATAGCTGGCACCAAGGATATCCTCTTCGTTCTCCAACTCAACATTGTGGGTTTTTGCAAAAGCGTTCGCAGTGGAAACTTCTTCAAAGCCAGTGCAATTTCCAAAGAAGCTATCTGTGTGAAACAGAGGAGAGTACGTATATCAATATCATCATTTTACTATAATCTTGTCACCATGGTAAACAATTGATTGTAAATTCCCCCCTCATTTTACGCTCATTTCTTTATTTTAACGCTTGAAATGGCAAAAGTCGCCATCAAACAAAACAAAGAGCTTGGATCCTTGTCTTTTTTGTTTATGTTTATTTACTTTGTTATTGGTCGTTTTTTTTTGGGAACATTAGCTTACAAATTTCTGATATGTTGGGTAACTTTCGCCATTTTTTTTTCCAATTTAGGGAATTATATTGCTAGGCGACCAACAGGCAAGTCGTTGCACGCGGATCTCATCGGAACGTCTGCCCAAGTGGTTGATGGAAATATCGCTTCTTGCTTTACGATGAAACGAATAATAGTATGTAATATTATTCATATTTGATTGTTTGATTTCTAATTCGCTTTACTATAGTACGCTCCAGAATTAACTCAAAATTAGTTTTAATTTGAACCAAACGAGACTTAACTGATATTCTTCTTTAGTCCAACGACGAACCTCTTTGGTGGAGTGTTACTCTGGAAAGAAAGGCATTTGTTTACAAAATGTTGGTGTTAAACAGGCCAGACTGTTGTTTAGAACAATTTCCTAACCTACATGTTACATTAAGAAACCGCAAGGAATTTGTTTTAGCAAACTGCGACGTTTATGATTGGAGGACAGAGTATAAGAGATTGATGATGTGCGAACCGTCTATTGAGGCTACGAGTGTAACCATATCGGCTCATGATGTCGCCAGTTTAACTCTCTGTGAGGTTTTGGTCACTGCGACGGGTAAGGTGTTTTTCTACTCTTTTGGAAGTAAAGAGTTAGAATTAAGAGAAGAAAAGTCCGAATATACTATGCTGCTCTACCTTTCCGAGAAAACCCACTTAGGATAGTCATCTGTATCATTTTTCTCGCTGTTATATTGTTGTGTACAGGGCATTTCCTTTGAAATTCTTTCTGGCCGTTTCCATCTATGAGTTATGGCATTCAGTTAGAGTTTTTAAGTCTCATAAAGAAAATGGGTGAGCAGAACTTTGCATGCTTTTAGATTTTGATAATTTTTAATTGGAACAGGGTTAAGAAATTATTTTTACAATTTTGGCTCCTTTTTTTTACAGGCTATGAGGTAACTGCCCATGGCGTTCGTCAAGAACTTTGGTATCAGATACCTTCTACAGCAGTAGAAAATTTGTTAGATGACGAGAGGTTTCCGAAAAGTCCAGATGCTGTCAGGATTCTTCAAAATTTGGATGCGGGGAGCAATTTTCACTACAATTACGGACAACGCCTTGCAACATACCTTCAGGTTTGCTGAGAACAATGTTTCAAATTTGTAATGGGAAATGAATAATGTTGAAAGAATTCCCATCATTTTGAAAGCTACAAAAAAACTTAATAATCCCTGCAAAAATTCAATTTAGAGATAAATGAGAGAGTACGTTTAAGTACCATCGATTGACGTCTTAATCATAGTGCATTTCGCCTTCGCATTTGTAAGTATGGGTGTATGTATGTATGTGTGTATATATTTGCGATATGTAGACAGGCTGGCCCTGTTAAGCTTTGAGCTGGCTTAAATGGGGAGCTGTAAAAGCAATGACAAGGCCAGAACACGGTACCGCTACGTTCCCTACTCTTTGCAGGAAGTGGGTGGGTTCTTTAATGTCCCCTAATAGCCTGTACAGAAAAAATGCAGGAGACAGGCCCACAATTTATCGTCCTTATATGAGAATACTAAACATTTGCAGATGTCATAGGAAAGGCAACAAGTTATTCTGCAGATGTCAAAGAAAAGGCCTCAGTTGTTTAAAGACTATTGCGGTATAATTTAAGCGGTGTTCTCCAAGAAACCCAACCAACTACTGTATTAAAACAAATTGTAATATTATTACTAAGGAGCGACTCCTAATGGCGGTACAGTGATTATCCTCGATAAACTTATTTAAGCCCACCGCTGCCTATATCTAAGCTCATCTCTAACACATACTCACCGCTGTCTCCAAAGTTCCCTGAAATGAACAATCTTCTACAACTAATTCTTTCTCGGTATAGCTTTCTAACCGTGTTAGTCACTCCCGACAACAACAAAAACTGCTATTACTACACGACTGAGTCCTTACATGCATTTACAAAGTATTCTAGAAATTTCTAGATATTTATCTTACAGTTATTATCCCAAACAAGTGTTAGTCTAGTCTGGGGTTTGAACTTTGGACCTCCCTCGCGGCAGTCCGGCGCTCTACACTGTGGTCCACTAGAAAACATTTCATGCGTAAACAATTTTCTCAAAAGGTTCCAGAAAATGGAAATTACACATTTTACGTTGCATGTGACGATGCTTGTCAGCTATGGCTTCACATGCCCCAAGTGAACAACTTGGTGGATGAAAACGATGAAGAAACAGGCAAGAAGCGTTTGGCTGAATTAAAGTCGGGCTACTGGACGGATTATAATCAGTGGAATAAGTAAGAACTATTTCTTTGATTTAGTATTTATACACGGTTGTGAGTGGAACGTTACATTGCTTCTTAAGCAAGGGATCTAATTAATATTTGTTCGTTTGTTTGTTCTTCACACTTGGATTGAGGAATCGATGAAATTAGAACCATCTTCAACATTCTTCACGATGAACTTTGTAAATTGAAATTAGTATTCTATTTTTTATGACTTGCAGTTTTAGTTCTCAGGAATTTTTTTTTATTGTATCCAGGTACCCTTCATCGCAGACTTCTGAAGAAATTTGGTTGAGTAAATGCCACTTCTATTTCATTGAAACACTCATGAAACAAGGAGTTGGGAAAGACTGTTTGTCAGTGGGAATGAAGTTACCAAACGGCACTTACGAGCGTCCCATTCAAAATGCACACTTGTTCTGGGTTCGGCCTGGTAAACTGGATAGACTAATGAATACACTACTGGTTATTAAAGTGGTTTATTTATAGTATTAATTTTACTTAGTCAAACATGAAAGTAATCACAGCTCCTTTTTTATGAAGATTGTGCTCTGACTACTAAACTGTCTTTGAGTCAAGCTTCGAGTAATGTTATTAGCAGTTTTTATGAACTACTTTGCTGTCGTGGGAGCGTTCAGGAGAAGCAGATGAAGCAAATTAAGGAAGATGATTTTTCATCTCTTTATTTCCCGCTTGGTTTATTATTGCTGAGTATGAATTGGCGGGGTTTTCGTTTTAGGAGTGACTTATGTAGACTTTGAGATGGATTTCCTTCCTAAAGTTATCAGGACTGGTCAAGAGTTTTCCATCCAGGGTAAGTTTAAATTATTACAATCCTCCCCTCCCCTACCCCCCCCCCCCCCAACATAAACAAATGGTTTCACCCAGATAAAAGGATTTGCATCAAAGGTGGAGACATAGTCAATTGTGTCATCTGTACATGGAAGGAAGTATCAAGTTAGGTAACCCCGGTAGCAGATTTCAATAGAGAAATATGGCGACAAATATGCAGCCTGTTGAGACTAAAGCAAGGAAAAATTGTACTGATGTCAGAATAGACCTAAACACATCATAACAAAATAAATCGTATCATTGCGTTAAAATATTTGAAGATACTTTAATGGATATTTTAAGTCAACTTTTATTTTTACCTTGGTACAGCTACTTACAAACACTGTTGTCGTGGATTACTTTGCCCAATGTGTCCTATTCAACTTTACTTTGAATTTGCTGGGAAAACAAGTCTCGTTGACAGCAGCTTGAAAGTGGATTGTCAAGAAAAATATTTCAATACCACACTCGAAACTGTGCTTCAAGAGGGAATCTATTTCTTAAACGTAAGTCAGGATCAGTGTTTCATATTTCGGTGAAAGATCTAACTTACCATGCTTTTTTTAAATCAAGGCAAGACAAGGGAGAGCCGTAAAAGCTAAGATGATTCCTGCAATGTGATTGGCTACCTAGGCTAAGTATTCAGGCCAGAATTGTAGGCTGGAGGTCAAGCTGACCATTATCACATCGTTTGGTGACACGCTTAATTAGGAAAAAAACCTGCGTTCATGATGAGCAATGAGTTCCAAACTGAACAGTAGAATAGCCATCTTAGCTTATCTTGAAATTCCTGATCGACCTTTCTTCTGTTTAGCAGGTAATTTAGTGTTAACAACTGGGTTGAAAACGTAAATTAGCCACCGTAAAGGGTAAAAAAGCTGACGTTTCGAGCGTTAGCCCTTCGTCAGAGCGATTAGAGGAATTGTGGGTTGTGTGTGGATTTATATGTAGGAAGTGGAGCTACGCCATTGGTGGGAATGTGGTGACGAGAAAACAGGAATAAATTAGTTGAATGAAAAGCGCTCGTTGATTCCGTGGGGAATAAGGGTGCCGATTTGGAATATAAATTTTTGTTCTAGTGTTTTACGGCTTTCCGAACTGCCTAGATGTAAGGAAAGGCCGCAAACTGCCATATGCTGTTTAGAATGATAAGGAAGATTAAAGTGTCTAGCGACTGGTTTGGATGCGTCCTTGTCATTTCTTTCCACATCGCGAAGGTGTTCTCGGAATCGGTCACCCAGTCGTCTTCCTGTTTCGCCGATGTATAACTTATTGCAATAAGTGCAAGTTATGCAGTAAATAACATTGGCGGAGGTACACGTAAAGTGATCAATGATCTTAATGGATCTTTTGGGTCCCGATATTTTCTCTACGTTATGAATGAAAGGACAAGTTTTGCATCGTGAGCGAGCGCATTTAAAAGTTCCAGATTGGTCATAGGTTTGAAATGAACTCCTGACTAAAAAGTTGCCTATGTTTTTGTCGCGTTTGAATGAAATAAGTGGGGGTTGCGAAAAGATAGTGCCAGTCTCTGAATCGTTTTGGAGTAATTTAAAATTTTTAAGAATGATAGATTTAACTGCGTGGTTGTGAGGGTGAAATGTAAGAGTAAATGGAATGCGGTCAGTGTTCTCCTTCTCGGCCGTTTGTAGTGCTGCCTGTCGATCGATTAGTTGGGCACGGTGGTAGCCCGCTTGAACGGCAGAAACAGGATAGCCGCGTTTATCGAAAAACTGGCACATTGCCTCTGATTTTTCGGAAAAATCAGAGTCGTCACTACATAAACGACGAAGTCTGAGAAACTGTGAAAAAGGTATGGAGTTCTTGACGTGTGATGGATGTGAGGATGAATACAACAAGTAACTATGTGAATCTGTAGGTTTGTAGTAAACACTAGTACATAAGCCGTTGTCTTCAATTGAAATTTTGATGTCTAGAAAAGCCAAAGAAGTGTCGGAAATTTGCCAGGTATATTTAAGAGCCGGATGAAAGGAATTGACGGCGGTTATAAATTGAGTGAGCTCCTCCTTGGTAGAGGAGGTAGCGCCGATGCAATCGTCAATGTAGCGGCCGTAGAGTTGAGGTTTTGGGCCGTGGTATTGGCTAAAAAATTGGTGTTCAATAAAGCCTACAAAAAGATTGGCGTAGCTGGGTCCCATTTTAGTACCCATGGCCACGCCATTAGTTTGTTTGTAGTAGTTACCACCGAATGAAAAACAATTGAGTGTGAGTACTAGTTCGGCCAGACGGAGCAGTGTTTCAGAGCTAGGTTCTTTAACAGTGCGTAGATCAAAAAAATGTTTGAGGGCCCGGAGACCTTCGTCATTGGGAATGACAGTGTAAAGAGATGTTATATCCATGGTGAAAATAAGTTTGTTTTGGTCGAGGAAACTAAAGTCACGAAAAATTTCAAGTGCGTGTTGGCTGTCCTTAATGTAAGACGGTAGAGTTTTGACGATAGGTGCCATAATTTTGTCTAAATAGCTGGAAATAAGTTCAGTGGGACAACTGCAGGCATAAACGATGGGTCGACCTGGGTTGTTAGGTTTGTGGATTTTAGGTAAAAAGTAAATACATGAAGTTCTAGGAGTAGTAATGATGAGATTTTTAGCAGTGGCCGGCAATTCTTGTTTAGCTATAAGATCGTTAATCGTATTTTTGACAATGTTTTGGTTAATTACAGTGAGGTCTTTGTCGACTTTGGCATAAAAGGAGGTGTCAGAAAGTTGCCGCAAGGCTTCTTTTTGATAGAGGTCGGCCCGCCAAACAACAACTGCGCCGCCTTTGTCGACATGGGCAACTTTTTAGTCAGGAGTTCATTTCAAACCTATGACCAATCTGGAACTTTTAAATGCGCTCGCTCACGATGCAAAACTTGTCCTTTCATTCATAACGTAGAGAAAATATCGGGACCCAAAAGATCCATTAAGATCATTGATCACTTTACGTGTACCTCCGCCAATGTTATTTACTGCATAACTTGCACTTATTGCAATAAGTTATACATCGGCGAAACAGGAAGACGACTGGGTGACCGATTCCGAGAACACCTTCGCGATGTGGAAAGAAATGACAAGGACGCATCCAAACCAGTCGCTAGACACTTTAATCTTCCTTATCATTCTAAACAGCATATGGCAGTTTGCGGCCTTTCCTTACATCTAGGCAGTTCGGAAAGCCGTAAAACACTAGAACAAAAATTTATATTCCAAATCGGCACCCTTATTCCCCACGGAATCAACGAGCGCTTTTCATTCAACTAATTTATTCCTGTTTTCTCGTCACTGCATTCCCACCAATGGCGTAGCTCCACTTCCTACATATAAATCCACACACAACCCACAATTCCTCTAATCGCTCTGACGAAGGGCTAACGCTCGAAACGTCAGCTTTTTTACCCTTTACGGTGGCTAATTTACGTTTTCAACCCAGTTGTTAACACTAAATTACCTGCTATACTCTCCCACCGACGCAGCACCACAGTTTCTTTAGAAACTTACCCCTTTATTCTTTCTTCTGTTTAGATTCGTGTTTTCTCTTTGCTTCGGTATCATAAATGAACTCGGGTACAAATCAGGCGTCTATGTGAAGTTCGATGAAAAGTACACATTGTTGTTCAATTGGATACTACTTCATCGATCGTTAGAATAAATGAATTGATGTTTGAAAATATTAGCCTTTGGGAACTATGAGCTTCATTACCTAGCCTCTCCTTACCAGACAATTTAAAAAGGTTACTGAAAATAGTGCGCGTGGGACATTAATTTGGCCGTGTAAACCTTTTTTTTCACCTGGAAAGTAGGTTCGCATTTTGTTAGATATCTATTCTTCATGTGAAATCTAACGAGGAATTTTCCTCTAATATGACTTCAATTCCCAAAGTATTTACCGGCTCATAGTTGAGTACCTTACTATGTGGGAATACAAAGCCATAACATCCTTTTAGGAACCGTTTGAGGCTTTTTTAAACACTTCAATTTCTTTTAATTTCATAATCTTTCCCTCAGATTTCATATAGATTGGAGGAAGAGATATCACATTTAACTGAAATAAATAGGCAAATCGGCGAGGTGCATATTAAAGGTAACACAAGTTTCAACAACTAAAAAACAATATTCCTTGCCTTTTTCTTCTTGCCTTTCTTACTCTCTCAGTTCGTTCCTTTTTTACATCTTTTTTTTCTTGAATGCCTAATAATGTGGTTTCCCTGGTTTTTGCTTATTTCTTTTCGGCTTCGTCAATTTGTTCATTCATTTAACCAGGGTTCTTCTTTTAATGATTTATGTTTGAGATCGTTCACGTATCTTTAACCACACTGATCGTTTCTGGATTTATATGTGAATTTTCCTGACCTTAAATGTGTTATTGCTTCCATTGCTGGTATTAGTTTTGAAATAGTAACCATAGTAATGATATTACAGCAATGAAAATAACGATAACAATGATAATAATAATAACAGTAATAACAATAATAATTTTGATAATTATAACAATTATATATAGTTAATAAGGATGATTATCAGTTTTATCTTTTTCTCCTCTGAAACTTCTTCTCTTTAATGACGATATCACATCCTTCAAATAAAATAATAAAATTGTTTCGTCCTACGGATAGCTTTGGAAATCAATGGTTGCAGATTCACTTCTGACTTGTGTTCTTGGATAAATATCGATCAAGGATGGAAACTTGCGATTGAGTCAGGTAAAAAAGAGATAGAGTGACGCTCAGCGACGTACAGCCACTTTTTGGTGGGAATTTTGTTGTAGTCTTTATAGGTATTAGGCTATTTGATACCTAATCTTGACTTTGCATTCAATTTCTTCTTCTAAGATACGTAATAATTCAATGAGCACTACAAAGTGCTATTGTTTTCTTCGAGATATGTGATAGTTTTATGAGCACTATGAAGTGCAATTATTTCCTTAACTATTTTGATACATTCCCACTTTTCTCAATATCTACAGGGATCCTTGTTCACGAAAGCAACAGACCGGCTGTTCTTGAGAGTCCCTGGATAATCACCAATTCTATGAGCCAGAAACTTGGGTTATGTTTAACCCTCTCTTACTTTCTTCCGACTAATTATGGATCTATTAGTATTATCCTGATAGCGAAGGCAAATTCGTCAATTTGGAGTCTCACTGGGTACCAGGGTAGTGCCTGGCTCAATGGAAAAGTATCAATAATGACAGACGAGAATTTTAAGGTATAACATTTTAAAGCTTACCAAGTTACTTTTGCATGTAAATCCACCAGACGCGTGAAAACAACACTCTTTTAGCGCCTTTTACTACAAAAACTGATTGAAGTATGAACGTTTACTTCAGGGTGTAATTAAGGTGCAATTGAACAACGGCAACCATTAAAACAACAAGTTATCAAGTTTTTTATCAAGCTGTTGAATAAAGCAACTTTTTGTTACCTGCAGGTAAGAATAGTTGCTGAGGGGAAACAATCATCAAGTCAGCACAGAACAGCTGTTGATAATATAACAATCTCTACCAAAACATGTGAGCGATCTCCACCTCATAGTTCACCAGGTACGGAAAACTGGTTATCTGCTAATATTCTAGTTGTGCCAAGTGGACTCTCAGTGTGTGACCCAAAAATTTATACCTTTTAATTGGTTTTACACATGGAAAAAAATTTTAAAAAATTCATTTCGTTTGAAAAATTGACTCAACTTAAAACTAAAACTTTATTTTTAATCAATCATTAGAGAAACGTAAATTGAGGCAAATAATCATTCCTTTTGTGTATTGTGCTCGTTAACAGACTTCACTTGTAAAGCTAACAGCTTCCAGTGTGACAACGGACAATGTATTCACAAAGAATTGGTTTGCGATGGTGACTCTGCCTGCGTGGACGACTCAGATGAAAAAAATTGTAACTGCCTTACTACTCAGTTTATTTGTCCAACTGGAGAATGTCTCGACGAGAATGACTTGTGTGATTCAAAGCAGGGCTGCAAGGACAAATCTGACGAATCCAGATGTGGTAGGCTACTTTTGAAATGCATTGTTCTCGTGGAGTGTGTATTTAAGGTATACAAGTTTTGACGCGCTTCGTGCCCTATCTATTATCAATTCTTGTTGGGTTTGTGCAATAAATTGTATGTTCACGACTTTGTGTGTACTAATGTGCCACGACATATGTTGGCTGTAAATGTATTCTATGAACTTACTAAAGAAACGGCTGAAAGGCTCTTCTTTCAAACCAAGCATTCTAAAAATGGGAAAAGGAGCAAACATATTTAGAATATTTTCCTTTTTATTGTTATTGTTATTATTATTATTATTATTATTATTATTACTATTACTATTATTATTATTATCACTTTTTAACAGAATTTTGTTTTGCAGAAGGAAGCAGCTGTCCCCAAAATAGATTCTCCTGCGCTGGTGGTGAATGCCTTCCATGGTCTTTAACATGTGATTTTAAAAGAAACTGTGAGGATGGTACGGATGAGCCATCTATATGTGGTTAGTGTTTCCTTTAATGCACTTTCAGGTTTGCTCAAAGAACTGTGGATGATGTTGGTTTGTCTATTGCACCTGGTGTCATATGGATCATCATGATTCATTGGAAAGAAAGTAATTTCAAATAATTTCACACACTTAGTTATGTCTAATGGTTATGAAACTACGCTACTTTTCTGTTTTCACGTTTCAGGTTATTCAAACTGCTCACTTTTAGATTTAGGATGTGCAAAACCTAACTACACGCACGTTACATCTCCGCATGCATGTAGTGGGAACAGAGGTAAGATGCCTGGATTTTCCAATAGGGATGGCCACAACCAACTTCATTGTACAAGTTAATATTCTAACTTGAGCCACGGCTTTAAGCAACTGTTGAGTGCAAATTTTTTAGCTACTCGTGCTCATCGATAGAAATCAATTGCACCTGTTTAACTCTACCAGCAACGCCAGGCTATTACCAGAAAAAAAAATAAAACAAAATGTCAAATAAACTCAAACGATTTGAAAGCTGTGATATTGCCGATCAAAGAGGGGTTGGGGGAAACTCCACTTTCTGTCTGATCAATTCATACTCTGCTTATCTTGAAACCGATATAGTCTTTACATATCAAGACCACAACGACTCGTTCCTCCATTTTAAATTCCTATAACAGTTGTATGAGGCCAGAAAGCCCACCGTTAAGGCAACCACTGGTACAAAGCTTAATCCCTGTAGCCAACAAAATTTTCCCCTATTTGCTCATCTTTTTTTTTTCTATCTTTTGCTATATAATATATTACATATATTATAATATATCGATTTATAATGTCTTATGTAGCTAAGTGCGACTTCCAGGATGGCCTTTGTGGATTGACAGAAGATTCCAAAGTTCGATGGAGCATTGGCTCAGGTTCAACACCCACAAAGGATACTGGACCGGACTATGACCATAGCACATATGGACCTGCAGGTGGGTGCTGCCGAGAGGACAGTTAGCTGTGTAAGTAAGTTAGTAAGTATGTAAGTAAGAATCACCTTAAAATTTAGGTCAAGAGGAAAATGTCCTTATCAATCGCGATTTCGCAAAACTTTTGACAATAAAAATGAACGGTAAAACATGACTTTTTGATCAAACTTCGGTCATTTTCAAGTAAATGTCACGATGAATATACATATGCTTGTAAGAAGTACAAAATTTTTTTGGAAATGTAAACAAACGATAAGAACATGCAGAGAGAAAAAATAATTAGAAGCTAATTAAAAACTAAATTAAAAATAAAAACTGACGAATTGAGTCCGACAGCACATTGAGAGCAGGTCTCAGTTCTTAAATAAAAACATTTCATAAAGCAGGCAGTCCAATTTTTTCGTACACTTCTTTAAAAAACTAAAATTCTTTGTAAGATCCCTTAGGGCCAAAGAATGCTTGTCGCCAAAATGCTTGCCAATCAATGAAGTCGCGTTTCTGTGTTCTTGAACACGTTGGTGCTGATGGCGGCTTTAAAAACCCACATAACCTGCATCACACAGGTCACACTTAAATTTGTAAATAAGCAACCTTGCGTGACATACCCATTCAACGCTAACGTTACCAATGGTAACCAAAGGGTATGGACCAATGAAGGATCCCCAGTGTAACAACATTACTTCGCATTTTGAAGAGTTTTGTCGTTAGCGAGTTAGTCATGCACATTTTGTGAAGCTCGTCAAGCGCGTTGTTTGTCGGTAAAATGCTTCTTCAACGGTTAAGTAAACTGTCGTATGTCATTGGTGCACAAGCCAAACAAACATAGACCTAACACTGATCCTTGTGGGAAGCCGCAAATCATAAGTAGCTCTTCCGACTGAGGGGAGTTCACAACCGTTACCTGTGCCCGGTGATTCAGATGACATGTAAGCCAAGAAAGAAGATTGCCCCCGATTCCAAATTTGATCTTCAGTTTATGTAACAGGGTATTATGAGAAAAGGCGCTGTCCACTAGATTATTATCAACAGCTTGTATCCAACTTTCTTTAAGTCTTGGGCATAAGAAAGGGTTTCTTGAAATTTCTGTTCCCACCGCAAGGATATTTAACAGTCTTTCCTTCATCCATGGTTTGGATGAATATCTCCTGACTTTAAAGGCAGTTGAAACGAGTCAACAGCCCCTGTGTTTTGTCGGAGTTTTAGTATCGTAAACGTCCTTCGCCGCGTGTACTTTGAAGAAAGAAAAAACGATAAAGTATCATCCGTCTAATTGAAATTCGGGCCTCACTATCACTTGCTTTTGAAAATCAAAAGGTTGTCTCGTTGATGCGAAACCAAAACCAAGCATAGAACCAGAATAAAAGATCAAAGACAAGTCCAAATAGACTTAACATTTACGAAGCAGAACATCATACGCATCGCGGCCATCACACAAATGATCACCCTCTAAGTTACTTTATAGTTCATTCATTTGAATTCCATTTACTTTTTCACAGGAAGGTTCATTTATCTTGAGGCATCAGACTATGGTGCTGGTGACGCCGCCGTCTTGACTAGTTATGCAATCGGTGCTGGCATAGCAACATGTGTGCAGTTTTGGTATCATATGAAAGGAAAAGACGTGGGCAGTTTAAATGTAGTGATCCTGAAGAATGACTCAAGGATAATAGTATGGAGTCAAACTGGCCAGCAAGGTGCTGATTGGCTCTTTGGTCAAGTTGGATACAAAGACGTTTTTAACAGCTACAAGGTCTGAGTTTCGCTATTACTGTTCACAGTTTCAAAGGGAATCTCAGTCATTTGTTCCTTTTGTTCGTCCGTCATAATGTTTTCTTTGGAATACAAATTCACACCAATGAACTAGTTCTACTATATACCAACTTTAACAACGATGGGTCCAACAATCGATAACGATTGCATGTATAATTTTTATTATTCAAATCCTGAAAAATGCTTTAAAAATTATCTCTCCTGTAGATTATGATAGAGGGTGTTCGTGGAAATGGTGTTCATGGAGATATTGCTTTAGATGATCTTCTCATCCTGGATGGAGAAAATTGTCAAACCGTATATGGAAATGGTTAGCTTTCTATTTCATCCCATGTTTCTTAAACTGAGAAAGATATAATTCGTTAAAAATACATTTAATGATTTGCAACGGCGGTACTTATGCTAAGTATTCTGTTTAAATCAAATCATCTAGGATAAACGCAACGACTTACTTACAAATAGGATTGTGACCGAGTGTAAGGTTTTGGTTTTAAGTCATGCTCCACATGTACCATATAGTATCTCCTGAATCAATTAAATTTTGCTCGTCAAAATAGAACAGTTTTATAAGATTTATAAGATTTAAGGCTAAGAAATGTATCTCTCTTCTTCTGCTCAAGAAAACCCCGGATGTCTATTTGAGCAAGGTCATTGCAATTGGAAGCCCAGAGGAACATGGCTGATGAGCAAGTTTTCCCCTTTGAGATTCTTCTTAAGGGATTGGGAAGGCACAAGTGGTAGGTCAATAGTTTTAAGTCATATCAATAAATAAGAATTGAAAGATTTCAAAGAATGCAAGAACAATATTTTGCTCCTATTCTTTAAAGGCGGTTTTACTTATGACAAAGGATGTTCAAGTCTGGCTAACGGAGGGGCAGGATGTTACGGAAGTTTAACAAGCCCACATATCTCCGCTAGAGCGGGTTGGAAGTGTTTGCAGTTTTGGTATTACATAAGTAAAGGAAGACCTTCTTCTCTTCAAGTGACTTTAATTTCTAACGACGCACAAATGACTTTGTTGACTTCCACTAAGGCAGGAATCTGGACCTTTGCTCGTTTGCCCATCATTTCATCTTCAGATTCCTACCAAGTAAGTAAAGCAGATTTGAAGACACGCACTTGTAGAGAATGTAATTAATTTCTTATAATGCTTTTATAGCGTTTTTGTCCAAATTTTACTAACTACTAGTTAGACTTTGTCTTTTTGGTAATCTCAGTATTTTCAAGGAGCTTACCATGTGATTAAACAACAGCTATGAACTACCAGCCAGTCTTTCAGTCATACCAGGTATCAGATCCTGTCAGGCCAAGAGATGCTTTATTTACAACAAGCAGTTCGTATCTTTCACTTTGATGCAACTTTTCAAGGTTAAAGCTTCAAATTCAGCCTTGGTTACGTCTATTAGAGGTCTTAAACGTCATTTATTTTGGTTTAACAGGTTTCATTTCTAGGATTGAAGTCTTCAAAAATGATGACAATTGCCATAGACGATGTTGTATTTCAAACTGACAGTTGTGACATTATACCCTGGAAAGGTTTGTAGCACATTGCGACATTCTACATCTTAGCACGCCTTGGCCTGCATGATTTGTTTCAACATTCGTAAGTTGCTACAACAATATGGTTGAAGGATTTCTTCATTTGAAGTTTTGCTGAATTTAAATAATGCGTTTGATGTTTTTTCTATGAATGGGCTTTGGCGAACCACGCTGTCAATTTGCTAGTGGTGACTTTCCAAAGATACTTTTATAACTATTCAAATGTTTTAATTCGTGGTAGAGGTTATTCGTTTGCCGTTTTCACTCTTAAATTCAATTCTCTTGAACAGAAATCAATTTTTTATGAGAGATACATTTCTCTTCGGAGAAGAATTTATATGTTCAGATTCTTCGTCCCCAGAGGAGAATTATAATTCTGAGGAAAAGAAATGTGGTTCTTTAGGAAAGAACTGTGTGTCTTTTCTCACGGTTAAGAATTCTCATGAGAGTAAGCTTATCTATGTCTGATTCTTGCCATTAGAATACTAGTTTTTCCTGCGAAAATATCCATTTATGCAGAATCTCATATCTTAAGCAAGAATTACTGCTCTTCCCTCTAAGTTTTCGAGTCTTCTCCAAATAATTTTGTCCTTTACTCAGTTCTGAATATTATTTTTTAAATTGATCACAAAGACCCTCGTTCGTCTCCAGAAATTGACTGTGCTCTTTTAAAGAATCACATTCAAAAGGACTCCTGCAGAAAAAATATTTGAGCTCATCTGGAGACTTAATATTCTGTTGCGCTGAACTACATGCCTTTAATGGATTTTTTATTTATCGAAATGATGTTTTCCCACTAACACAGTTTATATCACTGAAAAGAATCTCATTTTATCTGGTTTTATTTTTTAACATACAGTTAACAAAACATCAAATTGACTTAGATATTCATAATGTTTACATTATCAATGAACAACTAGGTCAATATTTACTGTATCCCCAGATCATATACCAGATCCCAGATCATATATAAGGCCATTGATTGTTACAATCTTCAAAGTAGTTGTTGTACATCAATGGCTAGCGTGCCAATTGCAACCCTCAGTCCTACTTTTCTGTTCACAAACCTAATTGAAAGGGGAAGGGGTTGATTATGAATATAATTTGTTATGATTTATACGTTACTTTGTCCAAAAATTTAAAGGAAAAGTATGATTACGTCCAGAGAATTCCTGTCTTCCCTCTTTGACTTAAGTCTAAGTGTCTTTGAGCTGCGCAATCAGCCATTACAAATCAGTGTGCACTTTTTTGCTGTTTCCTGTAATGGTATGTAATGCGATGATTTATAATGCGATTTTATTCAAAACAATTATTAGTTTTATTTGAAAAACTGTTTTTCTGTCGCAGAGGAAAGTAAAGACTATGGAAAAAATCCTTTTAATACTGGTTATTTCTGGAAACTAGATGGCACTGATAAGGATGTAAGGTATCATGCATGCAAAGAAAAATATTATACTTCATTTTGTAGAGGGATTAAATTTTCCAAAAAAAAAAGGTTAGTTGCAATTGAGGCACACATATAACACATCTCAACATAACTCACCTTGAGTGAGAAAGTCACGCATTCTTCATGCGACAATGCATAATCTGTGTTCACTGGCCCCTGTAGTATTACGTTGATGGGCCACCTAGTTATCATTGTATCACGTTAAAATGCCAGCGATATAAAAGTTGTAGCTTAAAAGGGATAGAAATAATTTAAAATTATCAAGTTTTTTAATAACGAGATCTGTAGGCGTACGCTCGATTTGACTGATGCTTTCCTTCTTAGGCTACAAAGAACGGCTGCTTACAGAACTGAAGATGGAGTTACATCTCTGCACCTCGACGGCCAAGCTGGTTATGCAGAGATTCCAGCAATTAACATACGTAGAAGCAACTTTAGCATATCAGTCCGTTTTAACCTTCAAGACATCCAGTCGTTGCAACATATTTTATCTGATTGGTCAGCACCTTTCCAGTTCCGACTGTATGTATCTAACAGCCAGGTGCATGTTACTTTGCGACGAGGGGGAAATGTACAAGACTTGTTACTTATGTCTAGTTCCGGGTTTGTATATTACTTGGTTCATGTAGCTTCTCATTTGTTTTATCAATTTGCTCCTTTTTTTCTTTTCTTTAATTTACATGCTTATTATTCTGCTAAATTGTTCCTACTCTTTTTTTGGGGGGGAGGGGGGTGGTTGTGTTCCATTTCTATATACTTCAAGGAGAAAAGGAATCCTGGATGCTACTCCGAATTACCAAAAATTCGCAAAGCATCAAGCAGAGGATATTTAAACACTGTTAATTGAAACGAAATTGTTCTCTCACACTCTTCTGGCTCTATTTTTCTTTCAGTGCCACAACTGTAAATCGCTCCGAATGCTCTTAAATCTTATTGGTAAATTTTAAGTCTCATGCATCATTTATGGCCACTAAGCAGGAAATTTTAAAACAGTTGTTTAAATTACAGAAGCAATACTGAATTGGCTGATAAGCGCCTAAAAATGAATAGAACAATCCATAATGATAGACATAGTTAAAAAAGATTGCATATTCAGTTATTGATGAATTTCTGATTAATTTTTTCTGAAAGACATATCCGAAAAAATGAATGGATGCACTTGGTATTTACTTGGAACCGTCAAGACCTCAAAGGAAAACTTTATCTTGATGGACAAAGTTTTGGAGAAAGTACTTCCACTTATACAGGAGCGGATATTGATCTTAAGCTGACCACTCACACAGCATATGAAATTGGTCTGAAAAAAGACACAGGGGAAGTACTGCGTGGTTCATTAAGGGATTTGTCTGTGTTGTTACGCACACTGTCACCAGGGGAAGTTTTGAAATTGTACAGTAAGTTTTGTTTCCTATTTTTGTTTTGAAGCGTTAGCTCATTAACAGTGGAGCTTTGGCAGCTTAGAGTAAAGGGAGATTTAAGGTAGTTCTTGTGGAGCTTCTAAGACACTCACTTAAACTTTGTTTGTGACAGCAAATGCCAAATGAACATACCCAGGCCTTAGTACAATGAATTATCTTTATTTCAAGCATGTTTTGTTCTGGTTTACATTAACTGCGTGGAGCGTTATTTAACGTCGATAGCCAACAATAGAAATATCAAACTGAGGTGTTACCGCCCACCTTTACATGTTGAATTTAACTTTTCTTTTCACGTTACGTCAGTTTTTGAAACTGTCCAGCCCAAATTTCCCCTTAAACAACGAATAATGTTTTCAAATGTGTGTTTGAACTCTACTATATGGATAAACTTACAATATAGTATTCAAGTTTCACTGAACTCAAAATTAAAGTGTCAGTGTAAGAGAAAAAGACTCGTTAACCTGTGGGATAATAAGTGGCGTTTTCTAGAAAATAATATTCACGTAAATGTCGTATTTTGCCTTATCAATAAATCTCCGAAAGATAGCAAGTAAATCAAACGTGCTGATGAGAATGGTGATGATTTTTATGAATGGTGATGATTATTATGAATAGAACAATAGTGAGATAGATGTTCCTTTGACCTCTGTGTTACCCAGGACCAACAAGAGCTTTCTGTCCAGTACAAAGTACCATTGATGGATGCTGCAAATTCTCTTTTTCACACAACAACAAGCATCGCAATTCTTGCATGGGTACAGAGACCTTGGGGTGCCAAACCTCTTCAATCGACAATATTTCGAAGTGGAGCCAGTGTGCCTGTGAGTAAAGAAGCTAAAATAGTTTTCATGCACTTTGAAGACAATTACAATTTGAAGTATTTTATCATTCCTTCACACTTCTATCCATTTCTTCATTCTTCCATCGGCCCATCTATAGCTATCATTCAATCCACCAATCTAGCCATCGCCCATTTAGGTATTTTTAATTTTTCCTTTCTTCTCTTGCAATGTTTATTACCTTTAAGCTTTTTATTTCGTTTTTTTACCCACTTTTAAATTTATCTGCACCTCTAATTTTCTCCTCAATGATGTCCTCTTTATTGCATGAGCGGCGCTTAAATTTTCAAATATATTGAAAGGGTTTTTATCTATTACTTGCAAGTAAACGGCGGCTGTTTAGAGTTTCGCCAAGGCTTTTGTGGGTGGGTCAATTCCAAGAAGAGCACCACACAATGGAAGCAAACGAAGACAAATGAAGAGGCAAGATTAGCCCATGTCAAGCCAGGTAAAAACAATTTTTTTTTAAACTCATGCAAAAACGTTCACAAAACTAGATTATGGTGGAATTGTTTTTGTAGGCATACTCAGAATTTTTCTTTCTTTCTCTCTTTCTTCTCCTTCTCCTTCTTTATCATTTTGTTTTATTTGGCAATATTCTCCGCCTCGAACTAACAATCTTCTCGTTTACTTACTTGTAGGCGTTGAGAAAGAAAGCAGTTACCAACTGAACTTTACCGCTAACCATAGCGGCTATGTAAACATTACTGATTTGCCTGATCTCGTGGCTTTCACTGTCTGCTTCTGGATGAAATCGTCAGACGATACCAGTGCAGGCACTCCGTTTTGGTACAGAGTGCGCTATGAAAAAAAGGGAAGATACGTTACTGCGATTGCGCTAATCGACTACAGAGGATTCTATGTCTACACTGGCGAGACAAAATCGTACGTTTCTTTCGTTAATCTTTCATGAACAAGGCTTTAGCTTTATAATTGCTTGACTGATTTCAGTACCTTTAAAGTCCGAAGTATCCTTGAAAAGGTATTTGCTTTTCTAGTGGTAAATTTTTATCTTAACTCTGAAATGTTTAAAGAATGCTCACAACAGGGAAAGAAACAAAACTGAAAGAAAGGTATAAGCAGGAAAAGCAGGAAAAGCCGGAGCGGAATTGGAATGAGCTTGTTATCGCCGAATTCAGGGAAAACGATAATATGTATATTGGGAAATATATTCTGGTTGTAATTTTCCTTTTCTTATGTGGGTAACAATGACGAATCTTACCATGAATTGGTATGTTTGATGAATTTTTATATACGTTTTCCAACTTGCCATTTACGATACTTACAATTATAATTCTTTGGCATAAGCCAGTACGAGCTCAGATTTATCGCTAAGTTTAAATGACCATTCATTTGTTTCAAAATTTCCAGAAGAACTTGTGAATACCGGGATGAATGGGTGGGATGCTGAAAAAGAAACGCGGTTTCTCTTGTGGCCTCCAGTAGTTAATTCCGATGTACAAGCAAGGATTATATAGGAATGCATTAGGCCTTCATACCAGTAATTTGTACTACTATGGTATTCTAAGGCATTTATTGATCTCAGGTTGACAACAAATCTATGAAAAAGCAGTATGACGTATCCAAGAATATTAGTTAGAAAATTACGACCAGCCTCTAGATAACACTTTCCGTTTTCTTGGTAAATTATTATATACTTTACAGGAAAAGGACCAGTGTCAAAGCAAACGACGGGAAGTGGCATCATATTTGCCTGGCGTGGAAGTCTCCAGATGGAATATTGAACTTCTACTTTGACCAACGACAACTTCAAGGGCGGGGATTTTCTGCGGGTGAAAAAATTCCAGGTAATGACGATGACATACAATACTACGTTCGGTCCGTCCGTCATAACCTCGTGCGTAATAAGTTCCCGTCCGGCCCTACCACTCAGTCAATACGTGCGTGGTAATAAGACAACCTGGAATGTGTCCAAAACCTTGATTAAGCCCTGCATCTAGCACAAGAAAATATGAAGAGAAAAGGAAAAAGTAGACTGAAAGGATCATTGAAAAGAAGCCCTTTACTTTAAAAAATGCAAGAAAAGGTAAACCTGCACTATACCTATATTCTTTTTAACAGGTAAAGGTGAATTTGTGGTTGGACTAACAAAAGATCAAGCAAAATTAGACTCAAAAGCCGGCGAATTCATTGGTATTATCAGCCACGTTAACATATTCCACACATTTCTCGATAACCACGTGATAACCTGGATGTCGCACGGCTGTGGCGAGGATTTGATGAATACCATTGTTCCGTGGTCCCAGTTTACGTATGGTTTCATTGGAGAAGTTAACATTCAAAGACCAATGACGTGTAGGGACAATGAGGGTTGGTGCATAAAGCTCTTTTGAAATACTGGCGACAAAAGTAGCCCCAATGAGACTCTCTGTGTGGAAATTTAGGTTTCATAGTGTACTAAGCGAACCACAGGTTCGACATAACCAGGACTTTCCATTAATTTTGATCCCTGTCAGCAATGTTTATCGAGTACCCTTTATTGAAATTTTTCATTGATTCGTTGTTAGTTTAGCTCATGGATTTTTATCCCATGCTGTGCACTAAAATAACCAACGACAAATCTTATTTTAATTCTCAGGTCTCCGCATCATTGTGTTAGCAAACCGAACATCTCCATCTCGACAAGTATCCGTGTTTGAAAGTCCGCTTTATGAGCGATCTTATGATGCACACAGCATCTGTGTATTATTTAGGTATATCATACATGGTCCTGGAATACGTTTCCTTCGTTTTTATCAACAAATGGACCTTGCAAACCATACGAGACGGTTAATATGGGCGGCAAACGAGTCTAACAACACGGAAGGAATATGGAAGTATGGCAGAGTAACCCTGCCAAGTATAACTAAATACAGAGTGAGTAAGCTAAATTATGAGAACGACATCATAACCGATGCCTTCTTTAACTCTTAATTTTTTGTTGAGTTTACAATGGAAGTAAGTTATCGGTTACCGCTGGGCGCTAGACTGATCAGAAACATTTCGTCTATCTTCTCTTTAGCGTGAAAAAGGTTGAGATATAAGTGCGTACGCGCTTGTCTTCCAGCCCCCGGGTGATCATTGTCTTGCTCGTGTCTTTCTTAGATTCTTTTGAACAATAAAGTTTAATAAGGGAAATCAATCGATAATGGCTTCTGCTGTCCAGAGCAGATTTGTGCCACAAAATACGATTCAGTGCCAACAAGAGACCATATGTACTTTTAGTGCCCCAAGAGATGTAATATTCTCTTGGTGCCAACAACTAATTGTGAAAAACATTGAAGAAGTTTCAACTTTCAATTTTCAGTAAAGGAAACATATTTTATTGTGCTGATCACGTTGCCGATGAAGCAAAACATTCAACTGTCTCAACAATGTGCTTCAAATAAGTATGTGTATATAAAATGTTCTCTGCAGCTGCCATCTTCTTAGTTTTGCCTTCATAATTTATATTATTCAGATGGCGAATGGTTACATTTTCAGGTTTCTTTTGAAGCAGATTTGGGCAGGTACCCTGGTTTTGTTGGTGTAAGGGGTTTACAAGTACAGCCTGGATATTGCCATCCAGTCCCACTTAGGGCAACGCAAGGTACATGTTCACATGATGCTGTACTTTTCGTTTTTTTCTGTTGGTTTTTTTTGTTTTCTCTAGCACTAAGTGCCAGCTATTTAATATATGTTTCATGTTGACTAATATATCTTCTCTTGGTGTAGTTATTTATGTATTTCATGCAGTGTTAGTTTAAAAGGAATACTAAAAGTTGTGAGTCCCTTCGAGGTTAGCACCACCACCTTTAATTGCTTTAAATGGTCAACATATTTATTTCTGTATTTCATGCAGTGTTAGTTTAAAAGGCATATTAAAAGTTGTGAGTCCCTTCGAGGTTAGCACCACCACCTTTAATTGCTTTAAATGGTCTACATATTTTTTCCTTGTTGTCTTTTAGGGTGCAATGGAAATATGACCAATTCATCAGGCTTTATCTTCTCTCCACACTTCCCCGGTTATTATCCGCCTCTAATTCTCTGTCGCTGGACTATAAAGGTTGCTCCGGGAAAAAATATAAAGCTACGATTCTTGGAATTTCAGTTAGAAGATCATCCATCTTGTTATAGTGACTACATTGAGGTTTATGATGGATACGAAACTAAAACAAAAAAACTTCTCGGGAGATATTGTGGCCTGCGATTTCCAGACTTTCTTGAATCATCGACGAATGTTATGTTAATTAAGTTTGTAAGCAACGACAAAGTTACAAGATCTGGTTTCAAGATGCACTACACATCAGAAGAAGGTAAAGGACTACTAAGTTCAAGCGCACTTTACAAGACCTTCCCTTAACACAAATAAATCACTGTTTGACGGTTTGAGAGACAGGCTGATTGGCGAATGTTGTGATGGATGGAAATGATGAGGATAACGATTAAGACAAGAATAACTTTCACAATAATGATAGTTATAGTTATAGTTTTTTGTTGTTAAGTTCTCATAGCAAAATTGCGCTCAATAAAGTAAATAGAGTCGAATGACACTTAACAGTAGTTTGTTTTCCTCCCATAGCTCTCCTTGGGAATTCCAATTGCGTCAGTTTTGAAGGTAACATGGAATCTAAAGTGTTGATTTGAACCAGTGGAGCTCTAAGGTCTTCTCGATCCAGTCAAACTTGGACCCCACTTTTAGTCGTGATGTTACCCGGAGAGACCTGCTGTAAATGAGTTCTCTCGCCCAATCCTTCCCAAATTTACTGGTGCTGTACTGAAAAGGACAGACAAGTTTATCTAAAGTGTTTTATGCACTGACTTTATACTCTCGATTGAATAGTCTGTCTTCTGTCTTCTTATTCTTCTAAAGCAGCTTTATTTCTCTCACAAGGTTGCCCTTCAAGCTGTGAGTGTAATATCATCTCATCTAAGCGTCATGATCACGTCGTGATCACAGTTAAAAAGGGAAGAGAGTTGAAGGCCATACCAGAAAATATGCCTTCTAATACAGCTGTAATGTAAGATATGAAGCGCTTCGTAAGCGGTTTGGTGCTTTACAAAGTTTAAAATGAAAATGAAGGTTTCAGATATCTAAGATGAAGGAAATGTTAGAGCTATTTTAACGTATGAAAATCTATTTGCGCTTATAGAAGAAGATTGGAGATAAACCCTTTTTTCCTTTCAATTTCTAAACATTTTATAAGTACCCATTGATATCGTAATAAGAGTACTGGTTATTCATTGTGGTGAAGTACAATGATGATAAAACAATATTGTTTTCTGTCCTTGTCTTCACCTCCCTTGATGATCAAAGCGTTTTGATTGCATACTTGTGGTAATGTTTGTTTGTAACTTGATTTTAAAATATCACTTCTTTCATGGCAGATCGTTCCAGAACAATAGGATTTCGTATCTACGCACGAATCAATTTTCTGGCCTCTTGATGTTGACTTACTTGTAAGTATACTCTAAGTAAATGCTGATATTGTAAATGCGACTTGATTATTTATTTTTGTCCAGTCCAAATGATTTAACAAATAAAGAGGCCTTAACTGTGGTCTGTACTGCAGTAAGCAAGCATGAAGCGACTAGAGCACGAAAGAAGAGTAAGGAGAAACACCACACACTTTTTGCAGAGCGATCCGCATGATCGCAGTCGCTCAGATACCTGCATGATTAGTATGAATTTTTACAGTTATGCCAGTCTGGCTATATTTTTCATAATTCCTGTTTTGCTCTGATTTGCTTTTTAACACTATATTCTATACGAACGTTAGCTGTGTTTGATTTTTATTACCATACGAAAGTTTGAAATCTAACTGAGCGTGAATACCTTCAAATCTCGGACTGCCCATTTCGTTTTCCCCATGGAGGATTTTCATCTCTGTTCGCGTTATAATAACGTAAACTATGGCTCTTGGCATGTTTAAAAATCTTTGATTGGCTCTTCTGTTGCTACTTACCGGCTGGCTTGTTCCGAAATTTCACTTTCAATTAACGAAAAAAGCTAAAGAGAAGTCCCGGAAAAGGTCAGACATAGTACAGTTTGGCAGATGGCGTGACAGCTTTAGCTAAGCTCTATGCTTTGTACTCTGATAGAGCACGCTCTTTTAACCAATGACAGCGCGCATTATATCTGAACTTTATTGTAAAGGTCTGTAGAGTGGTAGTTAGAGTCGCAAAAATAGATGTGTTCCTGTACAACAAGTAACCTAAATATTGACTGACATGCGGGTGATATTCAGGGCCGGGGCCAAATAAATTTCATCACTTCTTTGATGAAAAGTGAAGAGCACGAAAATAGATATACGTTTGACCAGAATCCCTAGTTTGTCTTTCAGCTAAAGAAAAACATTTCATAGGAGGCTCTGAAGGACGCTTTTCATCAAAAGATCTTATCTTGGATGATGTGAAGTTTAAATAGCCGTTCAAAATATTATAAATGGTGATAATTTAAGACAAACGAAATCAAAATATGTACCGTTTTTTGTTGCTTCTTCCAGGGACTTGAGTCAAAACCGTCTCTTCAGAATCGAGAAACGAGCGTTTGAACATGCTGTTTCATTGCGTTCTTTGTAAGTGTATGGTTTGAATCGAAATCTTCCCATCTATTTGAACTCAGAGAAATCATAAATATCTTGCTTATCTCATTTCCTCGGTTCGTACCGTATGTTATGGAACCTCGTTTTTTTCAGCTCGGATTTAAATCCGAGCTGACAAAACTCGGTCCGTAATTACCAGTACGGAACTCGAAGTAGGTAAGTGAAAAGTATGTATTACTAGCAGCAGAAACATACGTGCAAGTTCTTACACTGGTTTTGCTTTGGCTTTAATCAAATGAGGACATTACTTTTTTTTTTGGCTGGTCATGACCAAATCATACTTTAAATTGCTCCTTTTCTGACATGTACATTTGCGAAGCTAGAAAGCTGTAGTAATTACTTCTTGTTTTTAAAGAATATTAAAAAATAATCATGTCATTATTTTCTAGGAAACTTCAAGGAAATTTTATGAGGACTTTACCAGGTGGAATTTTCCATAATGCGTCAAATCTTCATACTTTGTACGTATGATAAGTGGAAAAAAAAAATCATAATTCACTGATGTGATTTGGTTAGTAAAAGTAATAAACAGGTGACCAAACAGATAAATGAAACAAAACTGATCCGCTGCCTTTTTCCCCTCTTTGTTGTTCTAATCTAGGGACTGTAGTTTAAACTTGATAGAGGAAATATCATCAACAACACTGGCTTCACTGGCAGCTTTGACTACATTGTAAGTAGATTTTTAAGGCAGGATTGCCATCAACAGTATATAGATTCAGTGAAGCTTTAAATCGAAGGGTCTGTTTGCTAATATTCAGGGCCCTCATCCTCAATTAGAACTGCCCTCAGGATTTTGAAATGTGTATTTATAACAATTTACGGTCAAGTTGTTATTTGTAAAGGAGAAGTGTTGCAATGAATATCATCGATTACACGACTCAAAAATAGTGCACCTTGAATAAGATGACTACAAATTTTTCATGTTTTTTTTCATAGGAGCTTCAGAGAAAACCGGATAAATTTTATTGATATGGATGCTTTTAAGGGAGCCCGGAAGCTACAATACTTGTAAGTTCTCCCGTAAACTTTTTAGATGTTTTTAATGACTTGGTTATTATTTTGTTTATTTGATTTGGTTTTGAGTTTTGGTTTTTTTAAATTTTTTACTTTTTCTCAAAACTCCATCTTGATCTGGCAATATCTTGGCAGGTATCTTCAAAACAATTTGCTGGAAGAGCTGAGTGATAATACATTCCTGGGCTTAACAAGACTCAAAGTGCTGTAAGTGAAATGAGCTGCTCTGCAAATTTGCTTTTGTTGATTTTCTTGTTTATGCTTTTGCTTTTCCTGTTTTTTTATTTTGTTCGTTTGTTATAATTAGCATTATTATTAATATCGCAACCATTATTATATGAACTATTGATAATTTTATTATTATTCAGAAATAAGCATACATTAAGTAAAAAATGGCATTTGTCACAAAATATTTTAGTTTAGCTATTTAGCTGTTCCGATTATAAATGCTATCTAACAAATAAAACTACTGAAAGTATGCATCTAGCACCAACAGTTATTATAAGTGAAAACAATTGTGTACCCGATTATTTTTTTCTCAGGTCTCTTCGTTACAACAAGATAAAAAGACTGACCTCCAAGACATTTGCTGGGCTTACCTCATTGGAGAAATTGTAAGAATCACTTCGTTATCCGAATTTGGAAGGGGAATGTTTGGATTTTAATTCAAAAGGCATACATAAAACATTTCTTAAATCACAATGATGAAGTCATTATTTAAATCCAGGTTCATAGTAAATTTGTACGGAGATTAGGCATCTTCATTTTATCGTCCTTTTGAATATTTCATTCATTTTTCAATGTTATGTTACACACATATATCTTTGTTTCAGAGATTTACGGAACAATTCTATCAGTTTGAGAGACTTTTCACCTGGCGCCTTCGATGAACTCCGCAGTCTTAAGGAAATGTGAGTCCTTGTTAGCTGGACTGATATAAATCAATAAAATAAAAATAAAGAAACGATCTTCGCATTTGAGCTGCAATTAAAGTAATCGCAGAAACGAAGCCTGAAAAAAATTCAGGCTTCAACGGAATTCAAACTTGTGATTTGCGTATAATAGTTTGGCACCAGTAGCAACTGAGCTACGTGGTCTGAATTTTTTTAGTAATACAGGCTAGGTTTCTTTCAGACTTTAAATCTTAGGAAGTGTCTGGTTACAATCGTTTTAAAACCTACATAACACTATTGCTAAAAGTCAAAGCATACCCACTATAATCTAATAACTGAAAAAAAAAGTAATCTCGATTATCTGAGAAAAATTTTGTTATTGATTCTAAATGCAAACAACTCAAAAATTGCCTCTCAAACGGTTGACTGGGTGTTATTATCATTACTTTTTCAGCTTCCTTGACGAGTTCATCCTTTGTTGTTACGCCGAAAAAGCAGCCCCTGGTGTCGGATGCATTTCGCCGAAAGATGAATTTTCTAGCTGTTCTGATCTGATGAAAAACAAAGCGGTCCAAGTGTGCATTTGGATTTTGGGGCTGACCGCTCTTCTTGGAAATCTCTTCGTCATTTTAATGCGAGTAATCGTGAAGGAAGATAACAAAATACACTCATTTCTTTTAACGAACCTTGCAATTTCAGATCTTCTAATGGGCATCTATCTGCTTATTATTGCTGTAAAAGACGTACAATGGCAAGGGGAATACTTTAAGCATGACATCAATTGGAGGTCAGGAGTAACGTGTGCATTGACTGGAGTGCTGTCTATGGTATCAAGTGAAGTGTCCGTCCTAATGTTAACACTCATTACCACTGATAGACTAATCTGTATCGTTTTTCCTTTCAAAATGAGACGCATGAATCGTGGGAATGCTTACATTATTGTGGCGGTTATCTGGATCTTCGGAACTCTGTTATCTGTGATTCCAATGTTTGGGTTGGATTATTTCTATGACGATAAACGATACGCAGGATTTTATGGAAAGTCTGCAGTTTGTCTTCCTCTCCAACTGTCGTCAGATCGTCAAGCTGGGTGGGAATATGCTGTGGGGATCTTTATTGCTTTGAATTTTGCATCATTTGTTTACATCCTCACTGCATATATAGTCATGTTCTTCTCTGTCAGAAATGTCGCTAAGAATATCAGGTCAACGCACATTAGCAGAGAATCGCAAATGGCGAGAAGAATGGCTTTTATCATTCTGACTGATTTCCTCTGTTGGATGCCTGTAATTGTCATTGGGATGTTGTCACTGATCGGAAAATTTCATGATCCTGAAAAGCAAGCTTACGTTTGGATTGCCGTGTTTGTCCTCCCTGTAAACTCGTCCATAAACCCTATACTATACACATTTTCCACTCCTTCGGTGAAGAGGAAGGTTACAGAGCAGAAGGACAGGTTGAGAAGTTATTTTCAAAGAAGTTCACATCAGTGGGAAGGATCTCCAGGTAAATCTCATTTTATCAATGCTTTTTTTTCATACAAATTAGATACATGTTAGAAATTAGTTAAGGTATCCGGCTGTCTATTAAACACACTTGGTGTTTTTGTCTTCTGATTGGTCAGTGTCGTCAATTATCGGAAGGGAGAGTTATAGTGTTTGTTGTAACTGGATAAAAGGTTACACATTTCTTAAATAATGCGGCACGTACTGCTGCAGTTAAATAGCCAGAATACGTTAAATCTGCAATGTAAACAATATAATCCAACTTATCTCTTATGTAAAGTGTAACTACAAAAAGAAAAGTTTAGCATAAAAATACCCAATATTTTAGTCCATAGAATAACTAGGCAGATGAGTTCAGTTATCATAATTCTAACATGAGACAAAACCTTCCGTTAGGGTCACGAGGTACTTCACTCAGCTCATTAGTTCGTGGAAACACGATCTTCCCAAGTGAGTCACAAAAAACGACTTTGTCAACCTTCAGCCTCTCCCCAATTCCAAGCATCTCCTCTCGTCCATTGGAAGAGATACCAGAATGCGAGGAACCTGAAACCGATTTAAACCTGATTGAAACACCAAGTGTCTTTTCGGATGAGACTTCACATTCGGTGGTAAGGCTGATAAGAATTGCCCGTTTTTGGTCATAAATGTATATTAAACTCATCTCCATTGAAATACCAATGTTTTCGGAATGGATGATCATTATCGATTATTGTTTTAGAAATACGTATATTCATATTGATATTGGAAATATATTTAAATCAATGTCATGATTTCTAATGCTCGTCCGAAACGGGCCCCCCGAACCCCTCCCCTACATTCGCCACTGAAACCAATGAAGCCAAAGCCTCCTCTCATCCACCTCAGGAGAAATCCGCTCGACTCAAAAACAGTAAAAAGAAATTTTGCACGGACTCAACCTTTTATAGATAAAAATAATTACAAGGAAGTCATGTAAAGGAATATCTATCCGCTATTCATCCAGAAACGTGATCATGATATACTGCAGTTCTACTTTTTCATCAATTCTTTCAGGGTTTTGTTGTGGCGTGGTCTGGAAAGAAAAAGGACGTTTCTTTGCGTTTGGTTAAGCATTTTTCAAAAGCTAAGGAGGAATCTTGGAAAAAGGAGACAGAAATAGCCAAGGAACTCAATGGAGATGGCGAAGGGCATCCAAACATCATCAAATATTGCTGGAAAGCTCGAAGTAGGAAGACAGGCGCTATTTTTCCGATATAAGGCGGTTTCCGTTATATCTAGTTTAGATGTTATGAAGGACAAATAGGCTGAAAATAGGTTACATATGGCTACGCATGTTTTAGGCCAACGCTATTCACATTATGATGAGGTTGTCTTCCCATGCAGTGAGACATTTGACAATTTTTCAAGGGAAACGTTTGATTACAATGATCGTCCTTCGCAGTTACATAGGATCACCAAGGCTTTAAAATGATTTTTCTTCTAATTGATTATTTCTTACCAAGTGAATTTTGACAACACATAACTGGTTACTGATTTCAGAATTTTCCGAATCTTTTTTCTTTTAGCTGAACAATGCAAGCTACATCACAAGCGAGGAAAATTTCTTCGATTAAAGAAAAGTTATTTGTAAGCTATTTAAAGAGTGAACGAACCCGTATTTTATCTCCCAGCTTTTTTATGAGAAATGTCCCTACGGTAGCAATTCATTCTTTTGTCTTCCCCAGAATGGCTACTCTATTTTGTTAACATAGGATTTCAAATGTGGAAAATTTAAACGTAAAAGTAAACCTTGCAAAGTATATTCTCTACGAATTATCGCTGAAATGTCGGTATCAATCCAAAATGTGAAAGAAAATCTTATCTTCAGGACACTATCACTGAGTTAAGAGCTCCTTCAGTCAATACAGTTATAATATTCCTAATACTTATCTATGTTATTGATCTCAATCACAGTTTGCTTTGCTATGACTTTACTTCGAGTAAGACGTTGGCTGAGTTCTTGAATGACAACCGAGTTACTCTAAACCTGGACCTAGTCTTAGTTGTGGCCATTGATTTAATTTATGCCATCGAATACTTGGAACGAAAGGGTGTTATTCATAACGAAATAACAACTTCCCACGTGCTGATAGGAAGAGGACTAAGGGTAAGATAGATTATGAACTAACTACGATTCATGTGATGAATTTTCGATGTTACGCACTCTCTGATTGGCTGATCGAAACACCAGGGTTTATCACAGCATGCATGCATGGTAAGCTACGAATTTAACCCGGATAATGAAATGTCCTTTCATGCGTCAATATAAGGGCGATAAGAGGTATAATAGGTATAATTACAAATATCATTAAGGAAACAGACCACACGTGTCAGTCAACTAAAAGAATCACACCCAATCCCACTGTCTGTATTTATTTTTACGAGCTCTATCCAGGTAAATAATGTTCACTAACGCTTGTATGGTCAGTAGTGACTGCCATTGGTTCTAGTTGTCTCAATTAAAAGGGTAACCTGGCGAGTAAAGTGGAAGATTCCCTTTCCTGCACTTGAAAGAGAACTACCGCGAGATTTAACACCAGAATATTCCATAATCAATGAATGTAATCCGCAAGTTCGATAATTTTCACGCAGATGCCCCCGATAGCTGCTATTCTGGGAGGATTTGGTTCGGCCCAGTTGATATCTCGAGACTTTCCTGAATCTACAAAAACTGAGCATGAAAGGAAGGACATATTAGGGAAAAACATCCTTCAATTTGGTTTCTTGTTGAATGATTTGATTAAGAGCTGCAACGAGGATGAAGAGGTGGCACAAGTAGGTTGAACATTCAAACTTATTGCTGTAAAAAATTCAAGGTATTTTTTATTTCGGGCTGAACAGTTCTTTGTAGCTACGAGTGTGTCGTTGATTATCCGGCAAGGTATACTTAACCAACGACATACTCTTTATGTGTGTCACACAAAATTCGCATGGATTTTCGTTCGTGATCCACAGGTTTACAATAGTCTCAATTGCATTTATCAACTCGAAGCATTGCGTTTAAGCTTTAAGAACGGTAAAGTTTACCACAAATGGCAACAAGGAAGTGATAAATATCACTTAACTATTAAGAATTTTTAGAAGTATGAAACATTTTTTCATAGCTCAATTACACTTTAAAAAATTAGCACCTAACATTGTTTCCGAATACCATAACAATTCTACATATCTCGCATGACACGCCCTATGCTACAAAAAAACTCTGAAGGTGAAGCTTGAACCTTCCCTAACATCAGTATGCATATTCTCCATACTACTCCCAAGACATTTCCAAGGGATCTGACAGGGAGAATTTGTGAAACAATCAAGAGCTTCTTTAGTTAGTGACCATCTCCTTTATTCTCATGACCTTAATGTTTGATTCAGGGGTGACGTTGAAAGGAGAAATAAGATGTTAGTCACTCATTAAGGGGTTAACTTCCTTCTTCACGATATATAATTATGGGACCTGGGAGGGATGATGAACGTATCATTAAGTTTGACGGTCTGTGGGTAAGAAAACAAAATACACTTCTCTTTTTCACTTTTCTTTCTCACTTTTCTTTTTTCTTTTTCTATTGTAGCTTCGAGAAATGATACAATTGTGCTTTGAACAAGACCCGGATGTTCGACCAAAAGCTTTGCAACTTCGAGGCCTTCTGGAAGAGCTATGGTGTCGCAATGATATCTGGGATACAAATTTGTAGTTATTAGCGATGCAGCGGTTGGAAACTGGTTTTTTTTTTTTTTAACTTCGTCCTGTAAGAGGCGCATGCTCGGAGACTCATTTACGCCCAAAATGCATTGCCTAGCCCCTGGCTCATCGAAATGATTGTCCGATGTTGAGAAATACTTTCAGTTCCCATTTAATCTTTCATGGGATTTTAATTTGTTTTCGGCTATCGTGAATGGAGTTCATTTTCAATGATATCATTTTTTTTTCGTTGGGGCTCATTACTCTTTGCCAGACTTATTTTGTTGCGTGCGTGATTTGGGTGTGCGTTTTAGTTGCTCACATAGGACGAGTCTCATTCCCCTCCACCATGCACCAGTGTAAAAAACGGATTTAAAAAGTCGAATTTACTTTAACTGTTCCATACCTTTGGTCAGAGGAGACATAAAAGAGTGTTATGGGTGCTTCTGTTACCAGAGGGCTTTAAAAGTAACCAATCAAGCGTATATTGGGCAAAGGTTTTTTTAAATGTATATTTACATCATGATGTCATCGTAGTGACATATTTAACAAAAGTTAGGGGCAAGAAAACAAAATGAAAAAACTAAAAGAAGAAAAAAGAAAAACCGATTGAGAATGGGCGAACCAGCGGTTTGATAACTACGAGGCCTCATAAATATGAGGCCTTATAATCCTTCAAACGTTTTGCTACCGTGCGATCGGTCTGAACGCGACAACTCTACAGATAATGCTCAGTTAAAACTAGAAAGCATCCTGTATTTCCCACTTTTTAAATCTTGCAACAAATGCGATGAAGGGCTTCTTTGAAATGATTCAATTTAGGGGAGTGTTTTAATTTTGTTACATACAGAAGAAGATAGAAGTCTCGGTTCAAATTACAGTATTCAAGTCTATTTGGAAAGTCGACGCCAGGCTTTTTGGAAGCGTTTCGTTTCGCACGCTGCGAGAAAATGTTTGAAGGATAGCCAACTCAGTAGCTTCCATTTGGAGCGAGTAGCCCTTGCATTTGTCCCAGGACATTATTTTTCCTCAAAGCCTACAGTTTCCTTTGAGCTTTGCTAATTAACGGAGAATGTTCGCTTCTCGGCACTAGTAATGTCCGCGGACCGATATGAGGGTCAAAACGGCTAACGGTTAAAAGTTGTTAATTAAGAGATAAATTTGTTCGCCGTT
The DNA here is from genome assembly GCF_036669915.1 of Pocillopora verrucosa. Taxonomy (NCBI): domain Eukaryota; kingdom Metazoa; phylum Cnidaria; class Anthozoa; order Scleractinia; family Pocilloporidae; genus Pocillopora; species Pocillopora verrucosa. Next base: position 7,975,357 of record NC_089320.1, on the reverse strand, counting down.
TCACGGCGAACGGTTAACCCTATTGAGACCCTCATGATCAGATATTGCACCAAATGGAGGCTCTTGTTTATACTTACTGTCATTAGCACGGTACTAGCTCTTGCTACAGAACAGAAAGTTTCCTTTCGTGTCTCGTGATTCACATGCCCCTTTTGACGATCCTATTTATGCTGCGTTGCAATATCGATAAGGAAACCATAAGAACTTCCGTCACACAGTCAATATGCTCATTGATAATACTGCCATGAACTTAAGTTTGGTACATGAAAGACAAAAAAGCGTTTATTCAGCTGTAGATCAAACAAGGTTTCTCTCCTATTCCTCTAAATGCGAGAGAATGTAAATGAATAACTGACTAAATGCATAAATAGATATGTAAATAAAAGAATGAATACCTTGATAAGAAAACCATAAGAACTTCCGTCATGCAATCAATAAGCTCATAAAAAATACTGCCATGATTTCGAACTTAGGTTTGGTACATGAAAGACAAAAAAGTATTTATTCAGCCGTGGTTCAAACAAGGTTTCTCTCTCATTCCTCTTAATGTGAGAGAATCTACACAAATAACTGACTAAATGCATCAATAGATATGTAAATAATTAGTATCTGTACAATGAAAGCCGTGATCTCATGAAGGCGTGTTCTCGATACCGTAGGATTACACAGAATGAATTAACTCAATAATAAATAAAGGCAACACCAAATTTTAATATCCCATATGTTATGTGTAGAATGTGAGCAAAAATTGACGAAATAAGTTTTCGTTTTTTATTTTAAGCATGTTTTAGGGAAATCGGTCTTCAAACTTTATGACCTGTAGCGCGCGGTCACTTTTACAACCGCTGTTTTGTCGATGTTTTGACTTCAAACACAATGAACTCTTTGGGAAAATCCAGTCGCTAAACATTTTGCAACCTTCCCTGATAACACTGCAAACGAATGGCAAATAGAGTGACGGTCCGATCAGCCCCTCTTTGCCTAAATGGTTACGAAGAAACAGATGTTACGCAATAGATTGACAGATTACAAGTGGCATGCAGCTGGCACACAGTTAAAAAAAATGACACCATCATTGACTGACGGACTGAAGAAGAGGAAGATAATAAGTCAGCACAGTCATGTCAACTGCCCGAAATCAGTGTCAAATTATATATATTTTGAGTCAGCAGTTTTGTATTGACGTCGACAAAACGTTTGCGTATGCAGTGAAGGATTGTTATGATATTTGAAGGATTGTTGTTTTTTTCTTCTTCTTCATTAGCCTTGTTTATAGACATTACCTTTACACCTGTGCTCAGCGATTTCATTTTTTAACGTGATTTTCACTCCGTTTGTTGGATTTTGATTTATATTTTATACCAATCTCTAAGCCACATTGCCTGACTCTTTAACCGGTGAAGATCACATACTTGACCGTGTAAAATTCTATTAACGAATCATTTGTAGCCCTTGATCATCTAAAGAATTATTTAAATCTAATATTCTAAGTTCACTTATAGAGGTCACTCAAACTGCACGATACAGTGTGAATTTTGTTTCCGTTTCACTCCTGTTCTGAGCCTGCTGAGAGGATAGTGGAATTATTTTTTTTGCTAGGAATTAAAATTATGTAAAGTAGCCCTTCGAGTGAATTATTTCTTTGGCCAGTATAAAATAATGGATATCTCTATTAGCATCTGTAGATGCTTAAAATAGCTACAAATACTGTGTTGAACGCGAATTTCAAGTATCCGTAGTTGCATCACATGATCATGTGATTCAGTGCTCATGTGATTCAACTACGGATACTTGAAATCCGAGAACAATGTAGTATTAATTAGCATTTGTAATGTTCTATTCATAGATTGCATTGAGTAAGGTTATATAGCTAATTATAGAGTTGCTGGTTATATGGTTGCAAACCGTTTGGTCATGATTAAGCTCGGATGCCTGAAAGAAATGTATCTTTCAGTGCTCGTGGTTTTATCAGTTCTAGTCTCAGCCAGAGCCGCTGTTCTCTCTTCTGAGTACGCTCACTATGCAGCTTTGGATCCGAAAGAGTTAATGAAGCTGTACTGGACGGTCGACTGGGATAAGGAAACCGTGTCTTTTGCTGTTGAGGCGGCAACTACAGGATGGGTAGGTTTTGGAATCTCGTCTGGGAATGGCAAGATGGTGGGTAGCGACATGGTTATTGGATGGGTAAAGGACTCCAAAGGCTACTTGACGGTAGGTCAATTGTAAGACTATTGCTCATCGTGCATTCTCGGTTAACATTCCACAGATACTCCGCGCGGATTTTGACACTCTCGCGCAGCTCGGAATGTTAGGGATGCTAGGATAATATCTTAACATTTCTAAAAAGGACTTACAGTTGAGGCCGCTTGCGTCCCCTCATCTAATTTTGTTGTCGTTGTTATGATTAGAAAAAGCATCAATTCACGTTCATTTTGTTGCACAAGATCGTCGGAATTAGCCGCCTGTCACTATATCATCGAATCATTGTTTACAAAATAACGAATAATGAATAACGATGTAATGAATAACGAAGCCTCGACGGTCCTCCGTTCTGCGTTTTGAATAAAGCATGCTGGATGAGGCTAGAGCAGAAAATTTCTTCTTCTGCTCAGTTGGTTTCGCCATATTTTCTTGTGACGTTGCAATTAATTCTCATTTTTTGGAGGGAAAGAGGGCAACAAGCATCCTTGACACTAGTCAGGACACGACAGGGATCACAATTCCCTCTCATGTACTGTCTTTTGAATCCATTTATCTACCGGCAGTAAAATGTGTCTCCACCAAATTTGTGGGGGAAATTTGTTATAAAGATTGAATAATGATGCGAGTTCGTAACAAAGTTGTATGGTGATTTTTCTCGGGTATCCATTCATTAATTAGGCGTGCGTGATGATCACATTTTCATCACATCAGCCTTTGTTCAGAAACAAGAGATGATCTCATCTTGTTCACAAATAAGAGACATTATTCATATCTTTATTACAAAAATAGACCCCTCATTTGAAAAGATTCGTTAATTACCTCATAAAACTGGAAAAAAACTGTTTCTATGATTAAGGTCGATGGATGAATAAGAGAATTTGCTATAATTAGTTTCGTTCAGCTCGTAACAGGTTTGTTTCACTGCGGTTAACGCTTTCAAGAGAGATTTTAAAACAGTTCATCATGTTAATTATGATGTTATATTTGTCTGAATGGCACAAGAAGGAATGCGGAAAACGGAATGACGTATACCAAGAAAATAAGTTGTTTGTCGCAGGTGTGCCGCTGGTGTGCCGCAAGGCACACAACTGGGCCTCTGGCTTTTCATCTTAATGATAAATGACTTGAGAGTTAGTAACGTACGTATGTGGAAGTATGTGGACGACACCACCATAGCCGAAATTGCGCCTAAGGGAGGCCGAAGTAACATCCAGAGCGCCGTCGACGCCGTCTAGGACTGATCTCATGAGCAGAATATGCAACTCAGTGCGGATAAATGCAAGGAATCGACTATTTATTTTAAGAAGAACAAGCAATCATTCGATCCTGTAGTAGTCGGTGGGAAGGAACTTTCTAAGGAGCAACGTGCTAAGATATTAGGAGTTACGATATCGAAAGATTTGAAATGGAACGGGCATGTATATGAGTCGATAAGAAAAGCAAATAAGCGCTTGCATTTCTTAGTGCTCCTTTAGAGGGCTGGTGTTAGCCATCAGGACATTATGCAATTCTATTGTGCAGTTATAAGATCAGTATTAGAATACTGTACCCCTATTTTCCACCATAGCCTTCCTGAATACCTTAGTAAACACCTCGAGCGCGTCCAGAAAAGAACCATGTCAATAATCGCGCCTTATTAATCGTCTAAACAATCCCTAGAGAGCTATGGACTCTTTACTCTACGCCAAAGACGCGACGATCACTGCTAAAAGCTATTCAGTGGCATCGCCAATTCGAGCGATCACAGTCTCGCCCACTAACTTCCCCCACGTCATCAAGGTTCATATAACTTGAGAAGCAAAGAACTTTCAATCTGCCACGATTTCACACCAACCGTTTCAAAAACTCATTCATCCCGGCCATGGGCCAACGAGTAAATATATAGCAATGTTTTGTAAACTGCAGTGCTCGTAGCTATCTCACGTCATATTGCTATTTAAAATAAAAAACCGAACTTACTTTAGACATACTTTACATGGACACGTGCCTTATTAGTACATGGGTATGAAGGAAACTGTCCGAATCGACCTAGCTGGGCACGAAATGACTGAACTGTTTGAGGCTCTCACTGAATGGGTTCGCGGCAAGTAAAGTTCGAGATGTAGCATTGTGGCGCCACCCATCACATCCTTAGAGAGCAGTCCATTGACTGTCCATAGATGTACGAGCCTTAAGTGAATGATTTGCCCGGGCAACCTTGGGGAAAGCGTGCGGATGATAAACCGAGGGGTTTGGGAAATTTACATCGATGTGTAACTCTAAAGTAATGTGTATCCAACTAAATAACAACTCTATTTACAGTAACGTTCCCTTCATGAACCTCACTATTTATACCCTGATTTGAAAGCAATCATTTGTTCCCTTATTATCACACATAAAATGAAAGTTTCGCTTTTGTCTTCTTTTCAGGATCGTTTTGCTGATGCAGAGAGTCTACCGCCCTTGGACTGGCAAAAAAACTACGATTTAACTGGCTGGGAGGAAACAGACAGCAAAACCGTGTTGAAGTTTAAAAGAAAATTTGACACCTGTGATCCTAAAGATAGGAAGATTGAAGTATAAAAACCAACCGCTAAATATTTTATATTCCTCGCATTTTGTATATGTTTGACTTTATAAAATTATTTTTCTCCAATTGAGTATGAAAGGATGGAAACTTTAGTGCTTTTTCCTTGCCACTAAATGCGCTTTTGTTCTTCACGTTTCTTTCAGCAAGGTACCACAAAAGTCGTTTTTGCTTATCACACAGAAGACCCAAAGTCTGAGAATAACATCAAGAAACATACCTTTAGGGGTTCAAGGAGTATCCTTCTCCTTAATAAATTGGACAAGAAAACTGTGGATGAGAAAGGATGGAAGCAATTCGACGTTTTCAGTTATAATGTGGGTACATGCTTTTGATCATTATTACAAGATGCTAATCTTTTTCTTCACGAAAACTTATTTCTGTCCCAAATCACAGTTAAAAATTAAATCCTTGATAACATCATATTACAGGTTACAATTCCCAAAAAGCACACAACATACTGGTGTTCTCTCGTCAAGATCCCGGAAATCAGAGGCAAACACCACATAACAAAGGTTTGTCATTACACTGATGTACTTTATTACTGGTCAATTGTTTTCAGTGTCTTTTCCATCGTCTTTGACTTGTTATTGTCACTATTCAGTTTAATCAAGTCACCCATGGGTCAGCTAGTTATTCATTTGGACCAAACTTGAGACGATTCAACGATAAAACCCTCCATTTGGCACTTGTGGGCTTTGTCGCCCTACACGTCTTTCTCATCCAGAGTTGACCTTTAGCTTCATTTTCACAAAATCGTTTCGTCGTTTTTCATACATATTGATAATGGTCAACTGTAAATTAAACATTTTGTTTGTTACGCGCATTTTTCTGTTACCCGATGTAGCCCCTCTAGCCTGTACTGAAATTTCTCTCATAGGACGTTTTAAACTTCCTCTGAGATAAGTCTGACCACCATAACTTTCATCATTTTCATTTTTCAGTTTGAGCCAGTAGTAAAAAAGGGAAACGAAGGCATCGTCCATCATCTTGTGGTCTACGCATGTCCAGGGAACTATAATGACAGCCATTATGGCTCTGGGTATGATTGCGAGGATCCAAATATGCCACTAAGAGAGTGTTACGGCTCTCAAATTGTTGTAGCGGCGTGGGGAGTTGGAGGCGAGGTAAGGAGTTTTGGTTGATGATACTCTAGATGAAGTTAATAATTTTATTAAAATTGAAATGCAAATCAAAACTATTTGTATTTACCTTAAAAACCCACCACGGCAGAATTAGTGATCTCATTTACTATTTATTTTGTTAACGCCTAGGCATTTTACTATCCAACGCACACTGGTTACCCGATTGGAACGGAAGATTCACCAAATAATTATTATCTAGAACTACACTATGACAATCCAGAGAATATTGAAGGTCAGTGAATCTGTCCCTGCTGTTGATATTAAGCTGCTTTAAAACAGCTCTTTTGCTGTTATTGAGCTTCAAAAAAGTCTCTTGGGCTGTGTTTTCACATTTGAATCGTTACTTTGTTTTATAGGACGAAAAGACAATTCGGGAGTTCGTTTTTACTACACTCCCCACCTCCGTGACTACGATGCTGGTACAATGACAGTCGGAGAAGCAGTTACCTCGTATATGGTAATCCCGCCACAACAAGAATCCTGGTTAACTAAAGGATATTGCCCCAAAGAGTGTTATCAGGTAACTTTGTCGCAGATATTTTGCTCTTTGAGATTTGGGAACTGTTTGTGTGCCGGCATTTCTCATCGAAAGAAATTTTGCTCAAACACCTGGAAATGTAATGCATAAATGTATTCCCACCTTGATCTACTTCCACCCTTTTTCAGAAAACGTTGGAATCGACAACACTTCCAGAAAAAGGGATAAAGGTCTTTGCTTCTTTCCTTCACACTCATCTACAGGGTTAGTCCATTATTGATGTCTACTTAAACTATTTCATATTCTTCCTATTTCCAAATACAAAATACATACAAGCTAGAAAGAACTCATTATTGTCTCAGACAACATGCTGTGCAGTTGATAATGTCTAATCAGTCCATTGATTTTTTTATTGAGTGCAGATTCATAAAAGTCATACTGCTATACTTTTCCATCAGGGCGTGCAACATGGACGAAACATGTCCGCAACGGAGTTGAATTACCTGAAATTGTCCGTGATGACAATTATGATTTTAATTTTCAGGTAAATGAATTAGTTAACGCTTCTTTATCTCCACTTTAAGTTTGCTTTGTTATTCATATACGTATAATCGATTCTGTGATGAACTTATAAACTGCTAGCGACGGGCATAAGTGGGCCTACATAGTTATTCTTGAAAACATTCTCAGAAAAAGAAACGGAAATTTTGACAATAGGAGAGGAAGTTTAAAATTTCGTCGAATGCAAGAACAGAAGCATGCACTGTTGGTTGTACAATTATCTGGAATGTTCACCCCTATGATAGTATCACATGTAGCATAGTGGGAACTGCTGCTCCTCTTCTTCTCCAAATGTGTCATGACTCAATGGTATAACATGATGATACAATTTCCCATTAAGTTCCATTATAGAGACTCCATCACACAACCTGTATCCCTCCAGTTGCCTTATTAAGTTAGATACAATAATATTTCGAACTGTTCTACGATAGTCCAGGTACAAAGGATGATCTTCAGGTAAATAGGAACCAAATACTTTCACAGTAAAGCCAAGACTGTCATCCATAATAATTTCCAAACGTGGCAGAACGTACGGATGCACGGTTTTCTTCAGCACAATTTTGTCCTCAAAGATCTCCAGGCTCCAATCACCAAGGCTTTTTAGGCTTTTAACTCGTTGGCAGAGCTCTGAAAATCCCTTGTAGCAGCTGTGTGGTAAAGGCCCCTCGTTACATTTTACAACCGAACGTTCAGGACGTGGTGAAGGCTTGCTGCTTTCATGGCTTTTCTTAGGCATGTTCAGCTTCGGCAAAGCTCCAAATTTGGGCTCCTTTTTGGTCATTTTCGCAGATTGATCTACCAAAGAAAAGATAAAATTGTCAAACTTGGAAATAGTCAAACCTAAAACCATATCCACTTTTAGAACGAACTTCAAACAGCAGCAACACTGATCGGTGAAAACTAACTCGAAGCAAATCCGAAAATTTAACAAGAAAATATAGATATGTACTTACATATTTCGATATCTTCGGGCGCAAAATGTTTCTCACAGGTATATATTCTATCGCTCTTCAACTGTTCCCTGAAGTTCTGATCCATTTCTCTTGTCTTTTTTATCTCACCAAGCCATTCTTCTCGCCATGTTCCATGAGCTTCGTCTTTTGCCACAGGCAACTTCCAAATACCAATTCCCTTCGTTCTTCTGCACGAACCACAGTCAAATAGTGAGCAATTAGCCCCTGGCATAACTTTTATATTTCTTGCAAAATGACAACCATATACTGATGAAAATTACGGAGAAACCTAACACATATCGCACAACTAACAAGAAACTACTCGACGGACGCCATGATCGTTTGATAAATGTGCACTGTCGCGATCACGTGACAAGGCAAAAATCAAAACAAAGACATCGGTCTTTGAAGCTCGCCGGCTTTCATAACCAGTCTCCTCTACTAACTATGCATGTAGTCACTTTTAAAGAAATATTCCTTCATTCGTTTTTATCCCTTCAATCAGTTAAAAAATCGATCGGTTACCTGATCTAATTATCATAAAGAAAAGTTAACTTTCCTTTCGCAGGATATACAAATTTTAAGGAAGGAGGTTCACGTAAAACCGGTGAGAGCCACTTAACACATTTTACTTTTAAGAAGAGTTGAAAATCTTCTGATGCAAAGACAAGGATTAAAAAATGTTAAATACATTTGCTCAACTTTAAATGCCTTATCGACATTAAGACATGAAAATCAAACATTGCCAAATATATTGACTTTTTTTTGTCTTTTAGGGAGACGATTTGATTCATTATTGCAAATATCAAACTATGGACCGCGATAAGCTCGTAATGGTAAGTTGACAGCAGGGGAAAATGCATTATCATACACATTATGATGGTATATTTATAAAAAAACGTATGATGTAGCTCTCTAGTAGTTAACTCGCTCAGAAGCACGTCAACAGTTTTTCGGCAGTAGTTTATCGGAAACTTACTTGGCGCTTACTTTAATCACAACCTTGGAAAGCCCTATATCTTCATCTGCCTGCCTGAGGATAATTTATGATTTGTTTTGAAGTTGTTGTACTTTGTTATACAGGGAATCCCATAAATGTAGTACCTTTAGTAAGCTTGTACCTCTTTTGGTCTTCAAGGAAAGTTACGGGATTGAAGCTCCTCAGTTGGGTATCATATATTACTATCAATCATTGCGCTATAACCTTGGAGTTTCCACGTTGCGAAAGATCTGTTGCTATTTTGTTCATTTATTTAATTATTTCGTTTTATGCTTCATATATTTAGGGTGGAATAGCAACCTCTCAAGAGATGTGCCTAAACTTCTTATTTTACTATCCAAAAGTGTCGAATGTCACGTTAAACTGCGTCAGTCTTCAAAGAGACCCAGTACAAGACTTCATCAGAAGTAACATGTAAGTACTGTTGATATTCCTAACCGGCAGCGGACTTTTCTCGGAATTGAAGTTTCAAGGATGGCGCCCGGAAATTTTGGATGAATATTTCTTTTAGCGACTGTTCATTTATTCGATCACTATTTGCTTATTTCTGATGGCAGCGCATCCCTCAACGTGACGTCTGAGTGGTCTAATCCTCTTGTTGGTGCGAATGTTACTTGGACGAAAGAAATGGCGACAGACTTGCAGAGGAGATACAACGAAGCTGAAACATTTCTGGTACCTTGTCTTTGGGTAAGTAAACCCTCCTACTAGGGTATGTCATAAATCATTTCCTTAAATTTTGGTATATCATCAAAAAGGTAAAAAAGTGGAGTTAAGAAAGACAGCCTGAAACCGACACTGATGTTTTTTCCGTTTTGATAATTACAAAGTACGTTTTTTCAACAGAAAAGTGTCGCATGATTTTCGGATTTTTCGAGTCGTTTATCTATATGCTAATCGATTTAATTTCGTATTTGCCAGGGAAAAATACCCGGCAACAGGTTGTCAGTGCCAAAGATAACCCGTTCTCTACCACCAAAAGAGTCAAAGTGTGATCAACCAGCTGCTGCCTCTGCCATGGTGACTGCCTCGCGTTCTTTGTTTCTTTCTTTGCTGATGGTGTATTTGATGTTGCTGTAAGATTTGAGGAGGAGCTTTTTTCTTTTTTTACGCATGATAAAAGAAACCGTATTTTAAGATAAACATATAGCAAATTAATAAACAGTTTGATAGTTCTGATGACTTTGCACATGTGTTCATGATTCCCTTTTATTGTGTTGCGATAAATCTGAAGGACGGAGATCCATCGGGAAGACTATCTGTTTTTTTTTAAATATGATTAGATGAATCAATTTTGACGGTCTCCTCCTTTTTAGATCAACTTGTAACATTAGAGATAAATGGTAAAACAGTGTGTGAAAATTAATGATGATAAATAATAACACTGTTTGGATAATTTCACTTCTGATCCTGCATTAAGTTAACAAAAGTAGTTAGAAAGTACAAGAGGTGTTAGTGTGACACACAGATGCGTTCAAGAACCGACGACTTCTGCATAGCGAAGATGACGCATAGATTGTTAATCCTAAAGCCTATATACGATGTACTGCACCAATTAACAGACAATAAATTGGAAGCAGTGATTTAACGAGCTTTAAACAAGATTACACCCATCCCGTCGTAGTTTCACCCTCGGAAATCTCTTCCATACAAGAAGGTTGCACTAAACCAACCACAGATTATGCTCCCCCCTGACAACCAACAAATTATCGCTATTTCATGCTTCTCTGTAAAAGTTAGCATCAACAAACTGGGGCATTAGCTGCTTTTTATTCCAGCTATAAACGCGGGATATTTAAGTCGTTAGGCACGATTAATTAAGATGGTATTGGGGATTCAATCTATCTGATCCTCCGTTTAAAGTTCTGGCTTGATCAAGGGAACTTACTACCAGGTAACCAGAGAAGTTTATCTTCACATCCACCTTCATTACTGTTCCTCTTGCGGAGTCTCCTTTGCGATTGCCGGATTCCATCCTAAGCACGTTATTGCCATTTCTAATCCGAAATGAGCGCGTTATTCTGTTGAAGATCGAAGGAATAAGTGTGCTGATGTAGTCGGCTTTAGCGTTTTCTTTAGGGAATAACTTTATCTCCCCGTTTCTGTAACCTATTATGTAACCCGGTAGTAGTAACCTATTATGTAACCCGGTAGTCTCTGCGAAGTCTAACTTTGGGGAATAACTTTATCTCCCTGTTTCTGTAACCTATTATGTAACCCGGTAGTAGTAACCTATTATGTAACCCGGTAGTCTCTACGAAGTCTGACTTTGGAACAAAGGAACAAAAACTTTGTCGTGAGGTGGCGGTTATTTAAAGTACGAGCAGTGTGACTTCTGATTTTTCCGAAGGGCAGAGCATTCATACTTAAAAAAAAAAAAGAACAAAACAAAACAACTAAACAAAGCAACATCAACAACAACGCCAAGATACGTACAAATAAAAAGAGGTAACTGAGTCAAAGCATAGCAGTTCTTAGGAAACCAAAAGCTCATGTTCAGGTTGATAACAAAACGAAACGAGTGATACAGAATGATTAGATACAAGTTTGCAGAACAGCTGTTTTTAGTTATACAGACATTTATTACGCCTCTGTATAACACTGTCAAATATTGTGTGCCCGATTGATTTGTCACGTATTTTACTTTGTCAAACGTCGTGGAGAAGTTATGTAGCATCTACGCTGCGGCTTAGCGGCCTTCGCCTTGTGAGGAGTGTCAAGAGAGGGAAAAAGGCCTAAGTGAACTGTCCACCAGGGTAAGACAGAAATGTTCGGTGTGAAGAGGTGGTCGTTGTGGAGGGATGGCCGTCAGCATTGGTTCGACCTTAGTTTCTAATTAAGAAGGGCAGTTCTGGAGGTCGTGAGGTAAGGTGTCTGCCCAATCACAATGAGTTTGTGATCCCCATGTGCATCTGTCTCTTAGTTACGAAACGATCTACGTAATGGTCAGTGACGTCCTCCAGGTTTAGTTGTCAAAAGAGCAACAGCGAGCTTAAGGCGACAACATGTTCTCCTTGGTGTTGATGGCAATTTCAGCTTTGGTCCCTGCCAACGGCGCTGAATTGTCTGCTGAGTTTGCTCACGAAGCAGTTTTAGATACCTACGAGAAAATGAAACTATTCTGGACGGTGAATTGGGAAAATAAAACCGTATCCTCTGCTGTTCAGGCAGCAACAACAGGGTGGGTTGGTTTCGGCATCTCTTCGGGTAATGGAAATATGGCCGGCAGCGACATGGTTATCGGATGGGTGAAGGACTCCAAGGGTTACCTAACGGTAAGTGAATTTTTTCCGAAAGGACGTTAGTCACGGTGGATTTCTAGGCAGAAAAAAAAAGGTTAACAAAGAAAAGAAGGAGTTACCGCCATCACGACATCCGGATTTAGATGACTAAACAAACAGCCAAAGCGACGTTAAAAACTGCTTTTTTAGCCATTTCTATTTGGATCAAAACTTCCAACACTTTCAAACCAGTGCCTAAATTTAGGACGTATTCGTAGTTGCACGGAAACATTGGAATTTAAATGCTGTTCAAGCAAAGGTTTGCCCTTCTGTGAACATTGTTTACATTATATAAAAGTTCACACGGTAAACAGGTGGACAATAAGACATAGCTTGATGCTACTCTGGTTTGCAGATTTAATGAATGTAACCGAAGAAGTTTGGCATATTAACTCCGCCCACGCTCCTTTAAATCGTGACGATGGCGGTTTGCTTCCTGACGCCTATTTTGCACCTCGTCAGAAAAAAGGCCGCTTATTAGTGATCATATAAAAAGGACCTCTTGTTGCAGCGTTTAGATCACCCCTGATGAAGGCACTATACAGGAGTGTCGAAACGTTGGGTCTATGAATTGTAACTTCTTCGGTTACATTCATTAAATCTGCAAAACCAGAGTAGCATCAAACTATGTCTGATTGTTTACATTATTAGCGAGTAGCCCTTGCATTTGTCCCAGGACATTATTTTTCCTCAAAGCCTACAGTTTCCTTTGAGCTTTGCTAATTAACGGAGAATGTTCGCTTCTCGGCACTAGTAACGTCCGCGGACCGATATGAGGGTCAAAACGGCTAACGGTTAAAATTTTGGCTTTTTTTATGACTAACGGTTAGTTTCTTTCCGTTAAATTAAAATAAAAACTTTTAACTGTTGACATTTTTAACGACAAACGGTTAAAAGTTGTTAATTAAGAGATAAATTTGTTCGCCGTTTCACGGCGAACGGTTAACCCTATTGAGACCCTCATGATCAGATATTGCGCCAAATGGAGGCCCTTGTTTATACTTACTGTCATTAGCACGGTACTAGCTCTTGCTACAGAACAGAAAGTTTCCTTTCGTGTCTCGTGATTCACATGCCCCTTTTGACGATCCTATTTATGCTGCGTTGCAATATCGATAAGGAAACCATAAGAACTTCCGTCACATAGTCAATATGCTCATTGATAATACTGCCATGAACTTAAGTTTGGTACATGAAAGACAAAAAAGCGTTTATTTAGCTGTGGTTCAAACAAGGTTTCTCTCCTATTCCTCTAAATGCGAGACAATGTAAATGAATAACTGACTAAATGCATAAATAGATATGTAGATAAAAGAATGAATACCTTGATAAGAAAACCATAAGAACTTCCGTCATGCAATCAATAAGCTCATAAAAAATACTGCCATGATTTCGAACTTAGGTTTGGTACATGAAAGACAAAAAAGTATTCATTCAGCCGTGGTTCAAACAAGGTTTCTCTCTCATTCCTCTTAATGTGAGAGAATCTACACAAATAACTGACTAAATGCATCAATAGATATGTAAATAATTAGTATCTGTACAATGAAAGCCGTGATCTCATGAAGGCGTGTTCTCGATACCGTAGGATTACACAGAATGAATTAACTCAATAATAAATAAAGGCAACACCAAATTTTAATGTCCCATATGTTATGTGTAGAATGTGAGCAAAAATTGACGAAATAAGTTTTCGTTTTTTATTTTAAGCATGTTTTAGGGAAATCGGTCTTTAAACTTTATGACCCGTAACGCGCGGTCACTTTTACAGCCGCTGTAATGTCGATGTTTTGACTTCAAACACAATGAACTCTTTGGGAAAATCCAGTCGCTAAACATTTTGCAACCTTCCCTGATAACACTGCAAACGAATGGCAAATAGAGTGACGGTCCGATCAGCCCCTCTTTGCCTAAATGGTTACGAAGAAACAGATGTTACGCAATAGATTGACAGATTACAAGTGGCATGCAGCTGGCACACAGTTAAAAAAAATGACACCATCATTGACTGACGGACTGAAGAAGAGGAAGATAATAAGTCAGCACAGCCATGTCAACTGCCCGAAATCAGTGTCAAATTATATATATTTTGAGTCAGCAGTTTTGTATTGACGTCGACAAAACGTTTGCGTATACAGTGAAGGATTGTTATGATATTTGAAGGATTGTTGTTTTTTTTCTTCTTATTCATTAACCTTGTTTATAGACATTACCTTTACACCTGTGCTCAGCGATTTCATTTTTTAACGTGATTTTCACTCCGTTTGTTGGATTTTGATTTATATTTTATACCAATCTCTGCTAAGCCACATTGCCTGACTCTTTAACCGGTGAAGATCACATACTTGACCGTGTAAAATTCTATTGACGAATCATTTGTAGCCCTAGATCATCTAAAGAATTATTTAAATCTAATATTTCTAAGTTCACTTATAGAGGTCACTCAAACTGCACGATACAGTGTGAATTTTGTTTCCGTTTCACTCCTGTTCTGAGCCTGCTGAGAGGATAGTGGAATTATATTTTTTTGCTAGGAATTAAAATTATGTAAAGTAGCCCTCCTTCGAGCGAATTATTTCTTTGGCCAGTATAAAATAATGGATATCTCTATTAGCATCTGTAGATGCTTAAAATAGCTACAAATACTGTGTTGAACGCGAATTTCAAGTATCCGTAGTTGCATCACATGATTAAGTGCTCATGTGATTCAACTACGGTACTTGAAATCCGAGAACAATGTAGTATTTATTTAGCTAATTATAGAGTTGCTGGTTTTATAGTTTCAAACCGTTTCGTCATGATTAAGCTCGGATGCCTGAAAGAAATCTATCTTTCAGTGCTCGTGGTTTTATCAGTTCTAGTCTCAGCCAGAACCGCTGTTCTCTCTTCTGAGTACGCTCACTATGCAGCTTTGGATCCGAAAGAGTTAATGAAGCTGTACTGGACGGTCGACTGGGATAAGGAAACCGTGTCTTTTGCTGTTGAGGCGGCAACTACAGGATGGGTAGGTTTTGGAATCTCGTCTGGGAATGGCAAGATGGTGGGTAGCGACATGGTTATTGGATGGGTAAAGGACTCCAAAGGCTACTTGACGGTAGGTCAATTGTAAGACTATTGCTCATCGTGCATTCTCGGTTAACATTCCACAGATACTCCGCGCGGATTTTGACACTCTCGCGCAGCTCGGAATGTTAGGGATGCTAGGATAATATCTTAACATTTCTAAAAAGGACTTACAGTTGAGGCCGCTTGCGTCTCCTCATCTAATTTTGTTGTCGTTGTTATGATTAGAAAAAGCATCAATTCACGTTCATTTTGTTGCACAAGATCGTCGGAATTAGCCGCCTGTCACTATATCATCTAATCATTGTTTACAAAATAATGAATAATGAATAACGATGTAATGAATAACGAAGCCTCGACGGTCCTCCGTTCTGTGTTTTGTATAAAGCATGCTGGATGAGGCTAGAGCACGAAAATTTCTTCTTCTGCTCAGTTGGTTTCGCCATATTTTCTTGTGACGTTGCAATTAATTCTCATTTTTTGGAGGGAAAGAGGGCAACAAGCATCCTTGACACTAGTCAGTGTATGACAGGGATCACAATTCCCTCTAATGTACTGTCTTTTGAATCCATTTATCTACCGGCAGTAAAATGTGTCTCCACCAAATTTGTGGGGGAAATTTGTTATAAAGATTGAATAATGATGCGAGTTCGTAACAAAGCTGCATGGTGATCTTTCTCGAGTATTCATTCATTAATTAGGCGTGCGTGATCACATTTTCATCACATCAGCCTTTGTTCAGAAACAAGAGATGATCTTATCTTGTTCACAAATAAGAGACATTATTCATATCTTTATTACAAAAATAGACCCCTCATTTGAAAAGATTCGTTAATTACCTCATAAAACTGGAAAAATCCTGTTTCTATGATTAAGGTCGATGGATGAATAAGAGAATTTGCTATAATTAGTTTCGTTCAGTTCGTAACAGGTTTGTTTCACTGCGGTAAACGCTTTCAAGAGAGATTTTAGACGGTTCATCATGTTAATTATGGTGTTATATTTGTCTGAATGGCACAAGAAGGAATGCGGAAAACGGAATGACGTATACCAAGAAAATAAGTTGTTTGTCGCAGGTGTGCCGCTGGTGTGCCGCAAGGCACAAAACTGGGCCCCTGGCTTTTCATCTTAATGATAAATGACTTGAGAGTTGGTAACGTATGTATGTGGAAGTTTGTGGACGACACCACCATAGCCGAAATTGCGCCTAAGGGAGGCCGAAGTAACATCCAGAGCGCCGTCGACGCCGTCTAGGACTGATCTCATGAGCAGAATATGCAACTCAGCGCGGATAAATGCAAGGAATCGACTAATTATTTTAGAAGAACAAGCAATCATTCGATCTTGTAGTAGTCGATGGGAAGGAACTTTCTAAGGAGCAATGTGCTAAGATATTAGGAGTTACGATATCTAAAGATCTGAAATGGAACGGGCATGTATATGAGTCGATAAGAAAAGCAAATAAGCGCTTGCATTTCTTAGTGCTCCTTTAGAGGGCTGGTGTTAGCCATCAGGACATTATACAATTCTATTGTGCAGCTATAAGATCAGTATTAGAATACTGTACCCCTATTTTGCACCATAGCCTTCCTGAATACCTTAGTAAACACCTCGAGCGCGTCCAGAAAAGAACCATGTTAATAATCGCGCCTCATCAATCGTCTAAACAATCCCCAGAGAGCTATGGACTCTTTACTCTACCCCAAAGACGCGATGATCACTGCTAAAAGCTATTCAGTGGCATCGCCAATTCGAGCGATCACAGTCTCGCCCACTAACTTCCCCCACGTCATCAAGGTTCATATAACTTGAGAAGCAAAAGAACTTTCAATCTGCCACGATTTCACATCAACCGTTTCAAAAACTCATTCATCCCGGCCATGGGCCAACGAGTAAATATATAGCAATGTTTCGTAAACTGCAGTGCTCGTAGCCAGTAATTTGTACAGAGGACTTTAGTTATATAGAAACCCCATTGTAAATAGCCCTAGTTTTAATTGTACTATATTTATATTGTGAATAGTTATTCCATTCAGCCTTTGGCTGCGACTTAGTTATTTCTATTAAACTATCTGTCCATATCTATCTCACGTCATATTGCTATTTAAAATAAAAAACCGAATTTACTTTAGACATACTTTACATGGACACGTGCCTTATTAGTACATGGGTATGAAGGAAACTGTCCGATTCGACCTAGCTGGGCACGAAATGACTGAACTGTTTGAGGCTCTCTCTGGTTCGCGGCAAGTAAAGTTCGAGATGTAGCATGGTGGCGCTACCCCTAACATCCTTAGAGGGCAGTCCATTGACTGTCCATAGATGTACGAGCCTATGACGGATCTGCTGTAAGTGAATGATTTGCCCGGGCAACCTTGGGGAAAGCGTGCGGATGATAAACCGAGGGGTTTGGGAAATTTACATCGATGTGTAACTCTAAAGTAATGTGTATCCAACTAAATAACAACTCTATTTACAGTAACGTTCCCTTCATGAACCTCACTATTTATACCCTGATTTGAAAGCAATCATTTGTTCCTTTACTATCACACATAAAATGAAAGTTTCGCTTTTGTCTTCTTTTCAGGATCGTTTTGCTGATGCAGAGAGTCTACCGCCTTTGGACTGGCAAAAAAACTACGATTTAACTGGCTGGGAGGAAACAGACAGCAAAACCGTGTTGAAGTTTAAAAGAAAATTTGACACCTGTGATCCTAAAGATAGGAAGATTGAAGTATAAAAACTAACCGCTAAATATTTTATATTCCTTGCTTTTTGTATATGTTTGACTTTATAAAATTATTTTTCTCCAATTGAGTATGAAAGGATGGAAACTTTAGTGCTTTTTCCTTGCCACTAAATGCGCTTTTGTTCTTCACGTTTCTTTCAGCAAGGTACCACAAAAGTCGTTTTTGCTTATCACACAGAAGACCCAAAGTCTGAGAATAACATCAAGAAACATACCTTTAGGGGTTCAAGGAGTATCCTTCTCCTTAATAAATTGGACAAGAAAACTGTGGATGAGAAAGGATGGAAGCAATTCGACGTTTTCAGTTATAATGTGGGTACATGCTTTTGATCATTATTATAAGATGCTAATCTTTTCTTCACGAAAACTTATTTCTGTCCCAAATCACAGTTAAAAATTAAATCCTTGATAACCTCATATTACAGGTTACAATTCCCAAAAAGCACACAACATACTGGTGTTCTCTCGTCAAGATCCCGGAAATCAGAGGCAAACACCACATAACAAAGGTTTGTCATTACACTGATGTACTTTATTACTGGTCAATTGTTTTCAGTGTCTTTTCCATCGTCTTTAACTTGTTATTATCACTAATCAGTTTAATTTTATGCTGATCAAGTCACCCATGGGTCAGCTAGTTATTCATTTGGACCAAACTGGAGACGATTCAGCGATAAAACCCTCCATTTGGCACTTGTGGGCTTTGTCGCCCTACACGTCTTTCTCATCCAGAGTTGACCTCTAGCTTCATTTTCACAAAATCGTTTCGTCGTTTTTCATACATATTGATAATGGTCAACTATAAATTAAACATTTTGTTTTTTACGCGCATTTTCCGTTACCCGATGTAGCCCCTCTCGCTTGTACTGAAATTTCTCTCAGAGGACGTTTTAAACTTCCCCTGAGATAAGTCTGACCACCATAACTTTCATCATTTTCATTTTTCAGTTTGAGCCAGTTGTGAAAAAAGGAAACGAAGGTATCGTGCATCATCTTGTGGTCTACACATGTCCAGGGAACTATAATGACAGCCATTATGGCTCTGGGTATGATTGTGAGGATCCAAATATGCCACTAAGAGAGTGTTACGGCTCTCAAAATATTGTAGCGGCGTGGGGAGTTGGAGGCGAGGTAAAGAGTTTTGGTTGATGATACTCTAGATGAAGTTAATAATTTTTATTAAAATTGAAATGCAAATCAAAACTATTTGTATTTATCTTAAAAACCCACTACGGCATAATTAGTG
The DNA here is from genome assembly GCF_036669915.1 of Pocillopora verrucosa. Classification (NCBI taxonomy): domain Eukaryota; kingdom Metazoa; phylum Cnidaria; class Anthozoa; order Scleractinia; family Pocilloporidae; genus Pocillopora; species Pocillopora verrucosa. The sequence continues at coordinate 7,956,113 of NC_089320.1, read as the reverse complement.
ATCTCATTTACTATTTATTTTGTTAACGCCTAGGCATTTTACTATCCAACGCACACTGGTTACCCGATTGGAACGGAAGATTCACCAAATAATTATTTTCTAGAACTACACTATGACAATCCAGAGAATATTGAAGGTCAGTGAATCTGTCCCTGCTGTTGATATTAAGCTGCTTTAAAACAGCTCTTTTGCTGTTATTGAGCTTCAAAAAAGTCTCTTGGGCTGTGTTCTCACATTTGAATCGTTACTTTGTTTTAAAGGACTAAAAGACAATTCGGGAGTTCGTTTTTACTACACTCCCCACCTCCGTGACTACGATGCTGGTACAATAACAGTCGGAGAAGCATTTACCTCATATATGGTAATCCCGCCACAACAAGAATCTTGGTTAACTAAAGGATATTGTCCCAAAGAGTGTTATCAGGTAACTTTGTCGCAGATATTTTGCTCTTTGAGATTTGGGAACTGTTTGTGTGCCGGCATTTCTCATCGAAAAAAATTTTACTCAAACACCTGGAAATGTAATGCATAAATGTGTTCCCACCTTTGCGATTTTTTCCCATTTCATCTATTTCCACCCTTTTTCAGAAAACGTTGGAATCGACAACACTTCCAGAAAAAGGGATAAAGGTCTTTGCTTCTTTCCTTCACACTCATCTACAGGGTTAGTCCATTATTGATGTCTACTTAAACTATTTCATATTCTTCCTATTTCCAAATACAAAATACATACAAGCTAGAAAGAACTCATTGTTGTCTCAGACAACATGCTGTGCAGTTGATAATGTCTAATCAGTCCATTGATTTTTTTATTGAGCGCAGATTCATAAAGTCATACTGCTATACTTTTCCATCAGGGCGTGCAACATGGACGAAACATGTCCGCAACGGAGTTGAATTACCTGAAATTGTCCGTGATGACAATTATGATTTTAATTTTCAGGTAAATGAATTAGTTAACGCTTCTTTATCTCCACTTTAAGTTTGCTTTGTTATTCATATACGTATAATCGATTCTGTGATGAACTTATAAACTGCTAGCGACGGGCATAAGTGGGCCTACATAGTTATTCTTGAAAACATTCTCAGAAAAAGAAACGGAAATTTTGACAATAGGAGAGGAAGTTTAAAATTTCGTCGAATGCAAGAACAGAAGCATGCACTGTTGGTTGTACAATTATCTGGAATGTTCACCCCTATGATGGTATCACATGTAGTCACTTTTAAAGAAATATTCCTTCATTCGTTTTTATCCCTTCAATCAGTTAAAAAATCGATCGGTTACCTGATCTAATTATCATAAAGACAAGTTAACTTTCCTTTCGCAGGATATACAAATTTTAAGGAAGGAGGTTCACGTAAAACCGGTGAGAGCCACTTAACACATTTTACTTTTAAGAAGAGTTGAAAATCTTCTGATGCAAAGAAAAGGATTAACAAATGTTAAATACATTTGCTCAACTTTAAATGCTTTATCGACATTAAGACATGAAAATCAAACATTGCCAAATATATTGACCTTTTTTTGTCCTTTAGGGAGACGATTTGATTCATTATTGCAAATATCAAACTATGGACCGCGATAAGCTCGTAATGGTAAGTTGACAGCAGGGGAAAATGCTTTATCATACACATAATGATGGTAAATTTATGAAACACGCATGGTGTAGCTTTCTAGTAGTTAACTCGCTCAGAAGCACGTCAACAGTTTTTCGGCAGTAGTTTATCGGAAACTTACTTGGCGCTTACTTTAATCACAACCTTGGAAAGCCCTATATCTTCATCTGCCTGCCTGAGGATAATTTATGATTTGTTTTGAAGTTGTTGTACTTCAAGGAATCCTTTAAATGTAGTACCTTTAGTAAGCTTGTACCTCTTTTGGTCTTCAAGGAAAGTTACGGGATTGAAGCTCCTCAGTTGGGTATCATATATTGACTATCAATCATTGCGCTATAAACTTGGAGTTTCCACGTTGCGAAAGATCTGTTGTTACTTTTTTCATTATTTTAATTATTTCGTTTTATGCTTCATATATTTAGGGTGGAATAGCAACCTCTCAAGAGATGTGCCTAAACTTCTTATTTTACTATCCAAAAGTGTCGAATGTCACGTTAAACTGCGTCAGTCTTCAAAGAGACCCAGTACAAGACTTCATCAGAAGTAACATGTAAGTACTGTTGATATTCCTAACCGGCAGCGGACTTTTCTCGGAATTGAAGTTTCAAAGATGGCGCCTGGAAATTTTGGATGAATTTCTTTTAGCGACTGTTCATTTATTCGATCACTATTTGCTTATTTCTGATGGCAGCGCATCCCTCAACGTGACGTCTGAGTGGTCTAATCCTCTTGTTGGTGCGAATGTTACTTGGACGAAAGAAATGGCGACAGACTTGCAGAGGAGATACAACGAAGCTGAAACATTTCTTGCACCTTGTCTTTGGGTAAGTAAACCCTTCTACTCGGGTATGTCATAAATCATTTCCTTAAATTTTGGTATATCATCAAAAAGGTAAAAAAGTGGAGTTAAGAAAGACAGCCTGAAACCGACACTGATGTTTTTTCCGTTTTGATAATTACAAAGTACGTTTTTTCAACAGAAAAGTGTCGCATGATTTTCGGATTTTTCGAGTCGTTTATCTATATGCTAATCGATTTAATTTCGTATTTGACAGGG